>NW_016161920.1:6497-10152 GCF_001687245.7 Rhagoletis zephyria | reverse complement strand
ATCTCCTCTTACTAAAAGTTTCCGTAGTTTCGTTCCAGGTTCACAAAATTGATAACTAGGCAAATAAAGTTCAATAGGAAGCTTATTGATTATATTATTTATAAAACCTTTTCCAACGGCTAACGATTTGTGAATAAACTTTTTTTAATAAATAACTCTCATATAAAATAATATTACATTCAAATAAACGCTGAAGTTTTTTTTAATAAATCTATGATTCTATATAATTAAATTTTAAATTTCTAAATACCAATTCAACCGTTAATTTATATTCAAATACAATATTATTATATGATTTAGCATAAACTTCTATATCATACATTGCTTCCCTATTTGTTCTACTATAATACTTTAATTTAGTCTTAATATCTAAACCCCTTCTTTCATATTCATGTTGGTTTAGATGTTGCTCCATTATGTACTCCTCAATTTCCCCGCCACAAACGGTTAGAAATTTTCCATTTTCATCCTCTTCTTTCCATTTTTTTATTAAAAAAAAGCATGGGCTGCTCTGACTGGGATGCCCAAAACCTATAACCGGGGACCCTCATCTTCATCTTCAGTACATATATAAGGGTTCTTCATGTCTTCGCAGCACAACATCTCCAATTCGAAATCGAAGTTGTACTCTCCATGATGCTCGNTTTTTTTATTAAAAAAAAGCATGGGCTGCTCTGACTGGGATGCCCAAAACCTATAACCGGGGACCCTCATCTTCATCTTCAGTACATATATAAGGGTTCTTCATGTCTTCGCAGCACAACATCTCCAATTCGAAATCGAAGTTGTACTCTCCATGATGCTCGCTATTGAGCATTCGATAGATTCCAGACATGATGTGTTTCAGAAGTATATTTAAATAAAGTAATAATTTCTAGTATACCGTATTAGCTTATTTATACACATTTCATAACTATATAAAAAGCATTGAGGTAAACTGTTGATAAAGAATATATTTAAATATACATATATTTTAGTAATCTATTTTATACTTCATGATAAGATTCAATTCAATGTTGCTGTCAAAGAATATATTTATTTTTTATTACCCTATTTAAGTTTTATTATATGATTCAAATCAAATACTAATATTATAAATAGCCTTGATCTTGATTTCATCATCATTGTTTGCCTAATAAGTGTAGTAACGTCAAGTGGACGATAACGAATCCCACATAAACGTATAAAAAATGCTTATAAAGTTATGTGTATATTTAAATGTTTTATTCATCTAGCATTATTCATTCATTCATATATTGCTGACTTAGTGAGAAAAGTTGTTAAGCATACTTCTTATGAAAACTCATATTTTGATACAGAAAGCAGGATATATTTATAATACATCGTTTCGGGGAAGATAAAGATACTTGTTTTTCTCGTTTATATTTATTGAAAGACAAATTTATTAAATTCAAAAGAGTCACCGAATGCCTAACAAATTCAAAAATAATACGAAATCTTTTAATATTTCACATATGAATGGAAGGGTCTGCTGATGTTGATGATGAGAACAAACAAAATTTAATTTGAAATAAAATGAAGTTTTATAATTCCTTATTTATTTTTATTTATTATTAGATATTTAATGTAGAAATAAATTTGCTTAATATTACTACATTTTTTTCAGTACATATCATAGAATTATTATGATATTTACAAGTATTTATATTTATATTTTTAATATATAAATTCTTTAAATTTGGACAATTTAAATCATCTAAATTATATACAACAATATCGTATCCGAATAAACGTTGAATCCATCTGCTTTTCTCCAATCCTTTAGCGTATAATATATAACTTTTTCTTTCTCTTTAATGAATGGATATATTCAATAACAGTCATTAAAGTCGAATCACCATCTTCGCAACTTAGATTCTTCAAAAGGAGGTTGAATAAGAAACGTTTTTATATATGATATATATGTTATATATATGTTGATATGCTGACTTCTTTAGCAATAAATTTCCTAATAAAACAGAATCCCGTATATTCCTCTAACATTGTATAGATTGAGCTTTTTTTAAATTCGCTTAAAAACTAGTCTTATGAATTTCTATAAAAGTTTATATTATTTTTTTAGAGTTTAATCAAATCCTATTTAAATAATTGTGAACATAAGTATGTATTAGAACCACCAATTTTATTAACTAATCGATCACACTCCGCTGAGTAATGAAAACTAAATATCAAATTAATCTTTTTGTCGCCGATCCAGTGGAGCGAATTTAACAAAAACCTTATTTGCGTGTACTAATAGCTCTGGTTCCGTTTATTTCTAAAGTAAAATTTACATGTACATGTATATAAATCAGCAAATTAAATTAAAGATATGTAGTACTCACCGCAGTACGTTCTCCCACTTTCCTGGCTGACCGGCGACTCGTCAAAAATTGTATTCTACATGTATATATACGCATTTTATGCAAACGGTTTTAAAATGCCATTTACCGTACATGAATCCAAGCAGCCGGGAAAGGGAGAAAACGCATTGCGATTTACAATAGCAAACCAGGCGAAACGGTAACATAGATGTACATACATAAGTAAATATTTGAAAATACATAAAGCTGAGTAAAATAAACGGCAAACTTACAAGAACAAATACAGGGAATAACATAAGCAAATAATCAGAAGGCTAAACATATTAAGTAAATGGTTGACAGTTCGAATATATGTACATATGTATTANACAATAGCAAACCAGGCGAAACGGTAACATAGATGTACATACATAAGTAAATATTTGAAAATACATAAAGCTGAGTAAAATAAACGGCAAACTTACAAGAACAAATACAGGGAATAACATAAGCAAATAATCAGAAGGCTAAACATATTAAGTAAATGGTTGACAGTTCGAATATATGTACATATGTATTACAGAATATTTAGTATAATATACATACATACATATGTACATAGGTACATATATGTAAAAACAAGTATGAGCAGGGACTCCGCAACAATTTTTATATACTACATTTGTATTCTTTTTATATATCATATGAATACGGCAAATCCATATTATAGTATTAAAAGTTAAGAAATTGCCATATCCATATAATGTTTATAACTTTTTATATCAATTAATGTGACATCTGAGCGTAGTGTGATATCATCTCCAGTACCAATTACAATTTCAATTTTCTCGAATGCAACCTGGCGATACACAAAACAAGAAATATTCAGTTTACGTTGAAGGAAATCACTATCATATGTACAGCGAATTCATAGCATAATATTATCTTCATATTGAAGCTGAAAATGTCTATAAAAGCGTTGTGAGCTCTCAATTACTCCCGAAATATTTTTCTCTTTTTGTATTAGATCTTGCCTAAATGCTTCTATGGCTTCCTGTGTTGTGCAAAACTTTTTCGGATTAGATGTAGGCGCTTCTGATGTCGTTTCAGGAATAGATGTTTTATTTACACTGAACCAAAAATCCATCTCTGGATCAAAGAAAAACTTTCCTTACTTTAAGGTCGAAAATTCTTCCTCATTATATTAATTTGTTTTATTTTAATTGTTTATTTGTAAATTTGGTTTTTCCCGTACCACACGGGGTTTTAATTTAAAATATTGATCTCCATAAGGCATTTTGTTCCTGTCCAGTAGTACTCTACTTCAGGAAGAGGATTTTTAGGTATTTCAT
>NW_016161920.1:0-2917 GCF_001687245.7 Rhagoletis zephyria | reverse complement strand
ATAAATTTAATACAAACTGTATTTTAAATGGGGTTTTGTATAATTATTAGTTGTATGAAAAATTGTAACAGAGTTGAAAATGTATGGGGGGAAAATATGGAATTTCTAGATATGAGAATTCAACAAAATAGTGCATGTAAGAAACATTAGATATTTACTCGGCTATTATATAATTTATATTGAAAGTGATCACTTAGAAAATAATAAACTATATATACTATCCTATTAATCAGCTAACTGCTTAACAAGGCTGTTCTATTAAACAGCTAACTGCTAAACAGGACTGTTCTATTAAACAGCTAACTGCTAAACAGGGCTGTTCTATTAAACAGATAACGGTTAAACTAGATACTACAATCAAACTCAATATGAAAAGTGATGAAATTAAAGGATTTCTAGAAAGGAATTTTAAATATATANTGGATAAAATCTATATATGGAAAACATTTTACGATCTGTCCTTGGAGTAATAATGATACTGAAACAGGACCTGATACATGTAATTGTTTTTACATAGAAAAACAACATAAAAATATTGTGAACTTAATAAATTTAAATAATAACTATTATAATGAAGAAAACAAGGAAAATATTGATTTAAAAAATCGGTAATTCTCTAGGGTGTGGTAACAACCCCTAAAAAAGGTGCGGAAAAGTCGGGAGAGATACCAAACGACGCGTTTCGGCCCCCCTAATAACAATCCGGAGGGGCTAATATTATTTACCATTTAAAAGTTATGAACAAAAAACTTTTGTTAAATTTCGTTGTTTTCTATGGGCAATTACACCGACAAAGATTCACTAAATCACCTGTTCTCACTTTTTAAACACTATTAAAATATATAATTTAACTTATTTATTAAAGAAACACATAGTTTTATCAACCTAAGATAGATTATTTTGTNAAGAAGTTGACAATCTTTGCGAGCTGAAACGCGAGATTCCAAAATAGCTATAGTGCTGCCACTGTATTAGTATTTCGTAATAATTCACTTTTCGCGCGATTTTTTATTAAAAATTTTCATTACTTATATATATATTAAACGAAAGAAGATACCGAAAAGCATTGAACAGTGCACACATCTCATATAAGTTCCAAATTTTCTTGTAATAGTGTTATTACCTCATACAAGTCATAATTTTCCATACAATAAATAATTGTTTATTAATTTACATAAGTTCTAAATTTTCATAGATTTTCTCAATGTGCAAAAAAGTCGAGTAAATATCTAATGTTTCTTGCATGCATTATTTTGATGAAGTTTCATATTTTTCTTATACATTTTCGACTCTGTTACAAGTTTTTCATATAAGCAATAACCTTTTTAACTCATAGAAGTTTTGAGTTTTCAATAATTTTTCATATATGTAATAACTTCAATAGCTCAAAGAAATTATAGATTTTCACATAAGTATTAAATTGATGAACTCATATAATTTCATTAATTTTCATATATGTTCATCAGTTTTCATATAAGTAATTGCCTTATTATCTAATAAAAGTTATAATTTTTCATAATTTTATAATATATTATAATAAATTTTTTTCAAGTAATAACTTTATTAAGTTATAGAAATTATAGATTTTCATATAAGTATTAAATTGATGAACTCATATAATTTCATTAATTTTCATATAAGTTCATCAGTTTTCATATAAGTAATAACTTTATTAACTCATAGAAATTATAGATTTTTCACCTACATATATCAAAATATGAGTTTTCATAAAAAGTGGACTTAAAACCTTTTTTCAGAAAGTCAAACATTTTTTAGCATTTTAGCATTTTTTTTTAATATTTATGTGGGCTCGTTATCGTCCACTTGGCATTAATATACTTATTAGACAAACAATGATGATGAAATCAAGATCAAGGTTATTCTTATCAATTATATAAATAGGCAATCATGTTTCCTTTACACCCCTTTTACGGCTAAACTGTACTTCTAAGGTATAAACAATTATATATCATTAGAAAGGTATTTTCATGCTGATGTGCAGGCAATTTTTAAAATTTCAAATTAGTTTAAAATAGAGCGAAAAAATCAGTTCAAAAGTCACACCAATACCAATGCCACACATGTACATGGTTTGGGGCGGAAATGCCTCCTAAATGTATGCTTTAATATTGATAGTGAATTAAAGAAACGTGCTAAGCAGCAGTTTAGGAATAAGATGTATGTATGTATGTACATGAGATAGATTAGCCTCAAACAAGGATGAAGATAATTTTGAGTATGGAGAAGAAGAAAGGGATAAATACAGAAATTAAAATAAAAGTAAAGAAACTTAAATATAAAGACAAAGAGGAAGGAAAATTTAAATACCTAACCTAATAGCAATGGTGGGGGTGAATATGTAAATGAAGAAAAGAATGGACATATTTAGATCAGGATAAAGGAAAGGATAAAGATGAAGAAGAAGATGAAGACCAAGACGAGGAAGAAGATGAAGATGAATATGAAGATAAGGATAAAGATAACTTATCTTAACTTAACCCCTTAACTTAACTTAACTCACCTCAACTCATCTCACCTCCGCTTAAAAACTTACTCCACCTGAGTTCGCTACACACTAATTCATCACACCTTAACTCCCCACACCTAAATCCACCACTACTTCACTCCCCACACCTAAATTCACCACACCTTAATTCACCACACCTAAATCCACCACACTTTAATTCACCACACCTTAACTCACCACACCCCAACTTTCTCACCACATCTAAACTCACCACTCCTTAATTCACCACACCTCAACTTTCTCACCACACCTTAATTCACCACACCTCAACTCACCACAACTAAATTCACCACACCTCTTAAGACCGCCACACCTGAATTCATAACACCGTAACTCCCACACCCAATTCCACCACACTGCAACTCATCACACCCAATTTCAACACATGAC
>NW_016161919.1:40342-47201 GCF_001687245.7 Rhagoletis zephyria | reverse complement strand
AATGGAAATAGCGATTTTGGTGCTTTTCTTTAATATGAAAAATTTATGTTCGATTATGGGCCGTTTCGGGACCGTTTCAAGACTACTTCGAGATTATTTTGGCAACAGTTCACGACAGGAACATTAGTTAAGTTAGTTAGTTTCAGTAGAATAGACCTGTTAATATATTTTATTATATTTTCATTGAAAACACATTCTACTTGACCAAAACCAATACCAATACCAAAAATGACGTAGTTTTAGTTTAACTTTAATAACCTTGTATATTAAATGAATTATTTAGGCCCTTATAAGTAATACTAAATAAACCTTCGGGTGGACTCCGTAAATCTCCGCTGGGGCCCGGTTCGGCTCTCGAGGGCCCCGCATGTGTACAGGGTGAGCAAAATATCGCATATATCCCCGCAAAAACGTGCCAACTCTAAATTGTATCCACTACTAACGGCCAAAAATGAAGCAATGAACGAAGTTTTGGAGTCTCGGGTGTTCCAGTCAGTAGTCAGTATATTAGCTGTGATTTAATATTTTTTTTTATCTACATAGATACAACAGCGCTGTAGATGCATTGAGTTCATGCCATTAACTTGCTGGCTACAACCACTTGGACTGAGTCACTGTTGGTAAATATGCGCTGTGAAAAAAAAGAAATAATAATAATAATAATAAATAAAATTTCAAGAGTGACAATAAAACGACAATGTTTATTGTATTAATCGCATCGATTTACCTTGAACGTTGAATGACTCGCACGAGTTAAAGGAAAATTATGTTTAAATTATTGAAGTGACAGACAGGCCGTCAGTGAGTCAGTACGTCAGTACGTCAGTTGCACTCTGCAGGGCATTGTGCTAACTAAACTGGCTAATTGCCTGCCGCAATGCCGCAATCACGCAGTCGCGCCTTCTCTTACCATTCTTTGCTCTGTTTTTACTTTTTTTCCCCAGTCAGCCGTTGCAACTGGTGAATGAATTGCGAGTTGAATGCTATGTCCATTAGCGCCTGAATTTTTGTAATAAAACATTTTTATGACTTAAAAAAATCGCTATGAAAATTATGGTTAATGTATATAAAAATATGAATTTTTGTGACTCTCAGTGCGAGTACATCTATGCTTAAAGGCCAAAGCCCAGGCCAAGCAAAAATGGTTTTGGTGCGACTTTTTTTGTAAAGCGTCATTAATACTATTTATTAACATTCGTTTTTGCTTATTGCTTTATTTTTATTTGGCACTGTCTTGCAATCAGTAATTGCATTAGTAGTAAATAATTTTCCTTTCCTATTTTTATTTGGTATACCTTGGCGTAGCTGCTATTTGCTATTCTCCGAGTTATTAATAAAAATTATGAAAATTGAAATTGAAAAAAAATTAGAATTACACAGTGATTGGAGGAGTGGCGGCATTTTGGCAGACTGTTTGTTATTTCAATTGAAAATTTTAAAAATTATCTTAGATGTTTTTTTTTTGTTTCACTGGTTAATTTATACTTTATTAGCGACTTTAGTGTGAAGCATATGTATTGTCTAAAGATATGTCATCTAAAGTCCGACAATAAGCTACTAATGAATACATATCTGTGTTGATGGTGAATAGTAGCTTATGTCGAAAGGCTGGCTTTAGTATAATGCGGCATTCGCAGCATACGATTGCAAATTACTCACTGGTCCCAAGAACGTTTGGCAAATAAACGGCGAGAAATTATTCCGATACTAGCAAGTCAATATTCTTATTAAGTCACATCAAAAACTTCCTTTAAATATAAAGGGAATGCCGCATTATACTAAAGCCAGCTTCTCGACACAAGCTACAATTCAATGCGAACACAGATATATTTTACTTAAGTTGGCTAAAAACTCGCTAGATATCGCTTGGATGAAGATGTTTAGAAAAACGGTATTTTTGGGTCGTTTCTGGTTCATATTTTCGCTGCTTTCGAAACGAAACTTCACACGTAAGTCTCTTGATATTTAATTGATTTAATTCCTGAACTATTTAGAGCTATTGTGGCTGATTGGATCCATAACATCAGTGTTCGCCGCCTTTTCTAAGAGCAACAATATCGTTAACAAAACCAATAACAATATCTATAAAAAGTATCTATAACAAAATCGTTAAAAATATCGATGACAAAATCGATAACAAAATCGATAAAAATATCGATAACAAAATCGATAAAAGATCGGTAACAAAATCGATAAAAATATCGATTGTTACATCGATAGGTTCCGAAGATATCGATAACAAAATCGATAACAATGTCGATAAAATTTTCGATAACAAAAGCGGTAAAAATATCGTTAAATCCCGAGAATCCCGTAAATCTCTAAAATCCAAAAATAGTTTACAGATTGAGTACCTGTGGCTCCACTGGTTTGAGATCGTTAATATAAAAATGATTTTATACATACACTTGCGATCAGCTGATTAAGTCATCAACATTTTGATCGATTTTGGCTGTTTTTCTTTTGTTTATTTAATGTTTATTATTTTTCCATAAAAGGAAAACTCATTATATAACAAACAAAATTTTTTTTAATTTTATTTTTTGTTTTTTGTACACATTTAGTTAGGGGGTCGGTTGTCGAAAATGCTAAATTACGTTCTGCTAAGAAGGAGCATAGCAATATTTCAGCCTTTTTTGCGTTCATTACATTTTCAATGAAGTCTTAAAAAAGTCGCCTACTTTTTTCTGACTTTTTATGCTGCTACAGCTTTTTTGATGCTTTTGCGAGCGTGCGTGTTGCAATAGATCAGCTCTTCCTGATTTGGCTTTTAATGTGCGATTGCAAACATTACAATTAGTCTCGTAACCTCAAGTGTTTACACAACCAGCCTTTGTCCAAGAATCCAAAAAAATGCGCGTACACTTGGTTTGCATCATATTTAAGTCATCTGTGTCCAAGGAATAAATTTCTTTTGAAGCAGCTGCTGCAAAACACAAAGCTTGTAAAGAATTATTAAGAAAATAATTCAAAACCAGTTCTACTTATAAGATTTAGTAACAGAGGAAAATTACTGGGAAGTTAAAAAACGTAATTTTTGACACAAAAAACGTCCAAACGTCAACAGGATACAAAAAACGTCGAAATGACGTTAAAAACGTCAACCTGGCAACGCTGACAGTCATCCAGCTAGGGCTAAGAAAGCTAATATTAACATTGTAACCTCTGTGATGTCGGCCGCTGTGGTGCAGTGCGCGCTTCCTCTCCGCAGCACCTGGGTTCAAACCCTGGTCAAAGCAACATCGCAAAAAATATAGAAAAAAGGTTTTTTCTTAACAGGGGTCGTCCCTCGGCAGGCAATGGCAAACCTCCGAGTGTATTTCTGCCATGAAACTGTAGGTCCCTCCGCTTTGAGTGACAACATCAAGGCGCACGCCACAAATCGGAGGAGAAGCTCGGCCAAACACTAACATATGTGTAAGCGCCAATCTATTATTATTATATTATTATTAACCTCTGTGATAAGAGGGCATTGCCTGATTGACTGGAGCGCCAAAATGTCTATGTGCATTATTTTACGGCTTCTATAAGAACTGCCAAGACGAGGAGGAGAAGTAAAACACTGCATGTTTTGCGCCAGACTTGCCTCTCTGTTCGAGCTGAAAAGCAGCGCTCTGGGGGATTTCTTAGTCGAATTATTGTTTGACCTATTAATCGCGTTTTCTCCTTGCACAAGTAGTTTTGGGCTAGCCAGCGTGGTTAATAGATTCGGTAAGCTTTCCTAACTTGGCTTAGATCGATCTATTAACCCTTTTTACTTGTTCATTCGCTTAATGCTACTGCCTTTATGTTTAGGTAAGCAATATTACGCTTAAGTGCGAATTCAATGAATTCTAAAGAAGTGAGATATATATAGCGGTGCGAAACGAACCTTCTTGGGAGACAGTAGCAACTAAAGTACTTACCTAGAGCGCCGCTGACCTCCTGGGTGGCAGTCGAAATGGTTGGGCATAATTTCACGAACTTTGTGAAAGCATCAACTACTACCCAGATGTATGGTCAATATGTAGGGCATCGAAAAGTCGAGGCTCCTTTAGTATTTTGTAAATTTTTCTTTCCCAGACGCCAGATTTCCCAAAGTACTACATAACTGTCGTTCGTCTTTTCAACTGATGGGTGACCCACTTTCTCTAGTGCTAGTCTTATAATGTTGTCATCCATTTCCCCTAGAACATAGAGGAGCCTCCTTTCGCCCGCCCTTAGCATACACTTAATAACCATCCTATAGATCAAAGTCTTTTATCGTGCCATCAAAAGTTCCTCGAGAATATCCAAATCTACCTCTATAACACAGTTTAGGGCATCTTAGTGTCTTATTGCGGTATTTGGCTGTTCTATAATTAATTTGTTTCCTCTCGAGAAAGTTAGAGTTAGAATAAATAAGTTACAGTCCGTTACAATATGGAATGGTATTACTACTAAATAGGGAGGAAATGTCGCAGAGCNCATCAAAAGTTTCTCGCAAATATCCAAATCTACCTCTATAACACAGTTTAGGGCATCTTAGTGTCTTATTGCGGTATTTGGCTGTTCTATAATTAATTTGTTTCCTCTCGAGAAAGTTAGAGTTAGAATAAATAAGTTACAGTCCGTTACAATATGGAATGGTATTACTACTAAATAGGGAGGAAATGTCGCAGAGCTTGTATGATCGCCAGCCAACTCAAAGCTGTAATATTTCGCTTCTGGGGACGTAGTAAATACGTCTTTGCAGACACATATGTCTATGCATTGAGGATGCTCAAATCGGGTACTGTCAATAGTGCCTAAGTAGTGAAGACTCCCGAGATGTGGAAGGAATGAGGGTGCAGCATCACATTGGAAACGTTAGCCTTTTCATGGGAAAAAACCGTCTCTTCCAAAAGAAATGAGAAGAGGACTTCGATAAAAAAAAAAAAAAATTATCGCTAGCAAAAACCGTGTACAATTTGTTGTTTAACATACTTTAGTTTGTGTTTCACTTTTAATCATCACGATTCTTACATCGCATTCTACGACGCTGTTGTCAAAACACTTCGGCTCTGCTCTAAACTATCGAGAAGCATTCGTATCTCAAAATTATAAAAAAAATATTGACGGTGAAAGGTGTGTTTCGTCGTCGTCCGAGTCTCCATCCCAGCTATAAACATGCCGGGAATGGAACTCCACTCTCAGGCAAAGTTTGCCTGAACCAAATTCATCCTAAGAGCTCAAAACCTCTGCTTACCGCAGCGTACTAGCAGAATCGCCAGCCCTGGATTTGGAGAAGTACCAATTCGGTTCGGTGCATTCTCAAACGACCAGTAAAAGCTTTTAACTCAGAATTTGGTTTCAGCTAAAAAGTTAACAATTCATAAACCTGGTCAGTTGAAGTTGGATAGGAAGAGTTTACAAGCTTATAATAACATGTATTGGGTGTTGCAAGAAGACAATGACGCAAACCATCGACAACTTCTCCCTAGCGCTTGAAAGGAGGAAAGTCTGCACGCAATTTGAAACAGTTTCCAAGTGGAATTTGGTAGACTTGACGTACTCATTTTGTAAGTTACGCTGAAAATCTCTTTTGGAAGTAGGCCGGGTAGGAGGTAGAACGGTCTAAATGCAAGGGGGACTTTTGCAAAAGTCTCGCCACTTTTGTTGAACATATAGTAATTTAACTACAGTAAAAAATTCGCCATTTTTTATAGCTTTTGGATTTAAGAAAAATCAAGCAAATATCAAAGGTGAAATTTTCAGCGCTTTGTCTTATAAACTAGAAACATAGTTCGAAATCTTACTCCAAAGCCATGCATTAAATTTAGCACCAACTAAGTTCTCAAAAAAAAATATTAAAAAGAAAAAAGTAACTTTTCATGTCTTCCGCTAATGGTGGCAGAAACCACAAGAATTTCTGCATTCATTCAAGAACACTGCACATTTCAAAATCGCTTACCATTTCACTTATACAATAATTTGCCTAATACATATGTACGTACAAAAAATACCCTTTGATGTTTAACTACTACTCATTAGCTGCTAAAAATTTTTGCATAAATTCCTTACAAATCTGCATACATATGTAAGTAAATATGTAACTGCACTTGCGGCCTTGCCTTTAGCAACTTTAAGTAAAACAGTTCCTGGTTCTGTTGGACAACCACGCTTTGNGTATGCCATAATTTGCCTAATACATATCTACATACAAAAAATACCTTTTGATGTTTAACTACTCATTAGCTGCTAAAAATTTTTGCATAAATTCCTTACAAATCTGCATACATATGTAAGTAAATATGTAACTGCACTTGTGGCCTTGTCTTAAGCAACTTTAAGTAAAACAGTTCCTGGTTCTGTTGGACAACCACGCTTTGATGTTGCCACCATCTGGCTTAGGTTCATCAACCAAACCGGTGAACCATTAAAGCCAGCACATAGGGAGGAATGAAGAAAAAAAATGCTAAGAAATACACCGTCAATATCGGCACATTTTAGCGCATTTATGTCAAAATTCTGCATGCGTGCTGTCAATGTTTGACTTTTGACTTGGCAAAAAGGCATGCGGCGAACAAATGAAAGCAAAACAATAATAAAAAAACAAAAAATCTATAAAAAAAATGTTAAGAATTACGAAATCGTTTAGTCAGGCCAATGCACTGTGTTCTTCTTGGCGTGCTGTGTTGTGTTGCTTAATATTGTTGTTGTAAGTTTTGCCATTCGTTCGTTCGTTTGTTCTGCCAATCTGCGTGCTGACGCAAAATATTACAAAAATATGCAAAGCAGCATCGTCANGTTGCTTAATATTAGGGGTATTCTCCAAATCTTGCAAAGCCATTGCACGTAGCACGGATTGCATGGATTGCATAACGTACAAACACACAACAACAAAATACATGGGAAACGA
>NW_016161919.1:11092-40317 GCF_001687245.7 Rhagoletis zephyria | reverse complement strand
CATTTCCTATCGCTGCAAAATATGCAATGTCGAAACCCATGTATATAGTTTGCAAAATAGCATAGCAAGATATATGCGACCCTGTGATAGTTGTTTTGTTGTTGGAATTGCTACATATTTCTCTCATTCCTCTCATCTCGCTCACTTCATTTTTTTCTGCTGTCTCTTGTTATTGTATTTGATACATAATTACGCTGCTTGCTACCCATGCATTCTACCACTTTGCAATGGGGTGCTCTCGTACTGTTCGAAATTAGGAATAGTATTTTTGCATTTCGTGCAATCCGTGCATCGTGCAAGACTTCGAGAATACCCCTATTGTTGTTGTAAGTTTTGCCATTCGTTCGTTCGTTTGTTCTGCCAATCTGCGTGCTGATGCAAAATATTACAAAAATATGCAAAGCAACATCGCCAATAGCCACATACATACATACATGCATACATACATACAACTTGGCCATTTATGAATGACGAGCTGTCATAATGTCAAGAAAGAAAGCAATGCAACCCATGTAAACATATGTATGAAAACATTGCAAATATGCATACCATACATATGTGTGCCCACAAATATACATTAGGGGTATTCTCTGAGTCTTGCAAAGCCGTTGCACGGCGCACAGACTGCACAATCCGGAAAAACGGAAAAACCGTTTACGTATGGGACAGCTTTGCCAATCGTGCATTCCGTGTACCGTGCAAGGGCTTTGAGAATACCCCTATTGTACATATATACCCTGTAGGAAACTAAACTAACTATAAATGCAAGCTCCCCATTTTTGTACTAGGTGTGACTCCGCCTCGACTACTTACGTTCCTTTCAACTGACTGACTTTTTTTGTGACATTACCATATAAAAGTAGTCTGTTTTTAGCTAACTACAAATCGGTTCTTTTTAAGTTGATTAGTTGTGTGCTAATTAATATAATGTTTTTGGTACTCTTGGTTTTTATACTTATTTCAAATTAACTACTAAGACCACTAAAGAAGGGCTACATACATACCTACATTTACGACTACATTATTGTAAATAATATAACTCAAATTCACGTCTTCTCGCTATCAATAAAAGTAAAATGCAATGACAATACATGTAGTGTTAGCGTACCACAGCCAGCAAAAAAATTCTCAAATATCAACGCGAATTTTCAGACATTTGAAATTTGCACATTACTAAACAAAAAATTAAAGGGCTATAAAACTGCATACCTGAATTCTTTTTAGAAATTCGTATTAAAAAGTTCGCGATTTTGTTGAAACTTTGCAGATTTTTCTTAATTTTTGTACACAGTATTTAAATGAAGTTTGCTAAAATAAAATCCATATTTTAAAACAAAATTAACGCAAAGTTTTTAGCATGTAAAATATTACGAATATTAACAAAAAGGAGCCCCAGTATGTACATACATAAGTACGTACATATTTGTTTTTTATTCTTTCTTCTTGAACACAAGTTTTTTTATTGAAAGCGAAAATTTATATTTATAGTTTATATTTTTTCGGTTAAACTCTGCATGACTTTGAAACCAATTAAAAATTAGCCGTAATCAGTTGTCCAAATGTAGACTATTTTAGTAGTTGACTACAAAATTCCCAACAGGGTACTACATACGTACATATTACGGCAGCTTTTCATGCAAACAATTTATATTTGTGTACCTAGAAATGTATGTTTTTATATGTACACTAGACCACACCACCTTACAAGTGACTAAAAAAAAGTTCGCCGTGTACCACTGAGTGTAAAGTAGGCAATTTTTTTGCGTCGAATTTGGAAATTTTTCAGTGACACCTATATTCGGCAACAATTTTTTTTAAATACAACATACTTCTACTGGAATAATCGATATGGGCTTTAATTTACTGACATTAGGAAGGTACGTTTGGGTGATGAGAACTGAGATATTATGCGTAACTACTTGAATGGTATAGCCAAGGTCAATGAACAACAAAAAAAAAAATCTCCTCCAGACAAGAACATCGATGTGCCATACTTTAAGTTCCGACTGTAAATAAATGCCAAAAAATTTTGAAAATAACGTTCGCCAAAAAAACGTACTTATTCTTCAGATTCGAAGGTGTAGGGCGAACTTTTTTTTCTGGTATGGTGTAATGTTGATATGTATAAGCTATTATGTACATAATTCCATACATACATACATATGTACTTATTTAAACAAATATGTTTCAAATCACACACCACTGCTGCTGATAACCTGCGCTTCAATGCGTGACACTACTGACTTCCCTCCCTCTCTGCGGACTCATTAATCTTCCACTCATAAATATGTGGTGTAGAGTCTACTCATTGATGGACGCGTGCTGCGGTGGCGTATACGTAATCTCACTGGGTTGTCTGCTGTCTGCTAGGCTATATATCGCACACCATCTCCAAAAGAGTCACAACTCAAAATTTGACATTTTTCAGATTTTTTGTTATAATTTGTAAAAAAAAAAAACCTAAGGTAAAGTCGTCCTTGCCCATATGATAATCATGTGCTAAGAAATAGTTTTTCGCATTTGCTGAAAAACCTATTATTTTGAGTTGTGACTTTTTTTTAACTTTTTAAACTAATTTCGATGCTTTCCCTTTCTTTCATAAATTGAAAAAATAACACGTATACAACTCAGATGGGTTGTAAGCAAGAAACACCCCTTTTATAGATTTTCACTTGTTGTAAATAACCTCAACTCTTTGTGAAGACCGCTTTTCAATTATGAGCTTAAGAAGTGCATGGATAATGGACAAACCGATCTTGAAGTTTGATTACAACAATGTTGGCTCACGGAAAGTTTAGACCAAAGCTAGGGTGACTTCGAATGGTGGGGAAGCCTGTCTATGTTCCAGAAGCCAGGACTTGCGGTTGTGAGCATGGAAATGGCTCTGCTATGTAGATCTGTATCTGTATGTAAAAATGAAATTTCATATTTACTAGAATTTACAATAGCTATGTGAGTATGAAATAGTGGAAATTATCAACTAAGAAAAACTCCGGGCCCGCGGGAAAACATCCCCGATCCCCCCTCCCCCCTTTCGCACCTGCTTACACTTAATTTAAATATATATATGTACATATGTATGTATATATTAGACGGTGGTAGATAGTGCTCTGCTAGCACTAATGTAGTTAAATGTAGTGTTGTCGGTTCATAGCTTTTGTAAATAGACGCTGCTATAGTGCAGTGCCAGATAAGCTGTGTACATACATATACACAAGGCGGAAAATGAAAGTTTACACCTTTTTAACCGACTTCCAAAAAAGGAGGAGGTTATCAGTTCGTCAGAATATATATATATATATTTTTTTTTATGTATGTTACCGCATAACTTTGCACCACGTCAACCGATTTGAATAATTCTTTTTGCAACGGAAAGGTAGTGTCTCAGAGGTGGTCCCATACTAATTTGGTTTAGATCCGATCGTTGGATCATGCAATATATAGACATATATATATTTTTTTTAAGTCGGTTTTTTTTTGCTAAAAATTACTTGTTCTAATATAATATTCATAATTATTTTCATAAACAATTTTTTTAATAATAATATATTTAGTTAATAATATATTTAGTTATGAAAATATGTGTAGTTCATTCTATAATATAAACCATATAAATCAAAGTTTCGCACTTCATATAAAATTCACCAAAAATAGAATTTCTAGAAAATTTTCGAATATGCAGTTTTGTAGCAATGTAAAAATCCGTTGCTAAAAAAACATTCTCAAAAATCAACGCGCTTTTGTAGAGGGTTGAAAATTGCACTTCATTGCACTTAAATTGAATGGGCTACACAACTGAATACTCGAAAGTTTTGTAGAAATTCTGAATAGGAAGTTGAAAATGTGAATGAAACTTTTTGAATTTTCGTGAAATTTATATAAATGTGAAACTTTATGATTTATATAGTTTATATTATAGAATGAACTATATTTTCACAAATAAATAATGCAAGAAATTATTCATGAAAATAATTGTGAAAATTATATTAGCACAATGTGTACACTTTCATTTGTCGCCCAGTGTACATACATATAAAGATAATAATGCTATAATGATTAGAAAAAACAAAGACTTCATTGAAGTTTCGTGTTTGCATTCAAAATATTGGGATGAATGTTAATTTACTTGACAAAAGAGATACATTTAATTTATTTTGGCTTTATTGAATTAAAATAAACATTTAATCTAAATTCATATTCGCACAGTTGATAAGAAAGCTGAGGAATTCAATATTACAAATTATAAAATTTGCTAAAAAAGTGGAGTTTTATGGCATTGCAGATGTGGTCATAAATTCACTTTCCTTTCTAAATAATTTTTATTTAGTAAAAAAATAAGAAAAATAGAATAGGTTATTTAAGCCTAAGGTTATCCAAATGAAATAGATAAAATTTTCACCAATCATCTATGTATGAAAAATTAAATTCGTGGGAAAATTCTGATAGACGTCATTGACAAACTGGCCCAGATTGTGAATTACATATGTATGTGTAAGAAAAACTGGTTTCGTCGTATATATGGGCCAATTTCAGTGTAGTTTTTCGTTTGAAAATGGCGAAACCTGTTTTTCTACAAACCAGATTGGATATAAGCGACCTTGTCCTGCGATTGTTTCAAAGTCGCAGGAGCGTTTGCGCCACAAACATGGTCCTTCGCATAGACCTCGTCAAATAAATCCAAAGACTTAAATTGCTCCAAATTCGATGCCCAGTCTTATAACCAAATCTAAAATGTACGCATTTTCGAAATTTCCTCTGCAATAGAGCCATAACTGATCGCGATAATGGGACGCATTGTCCCATTTTGAATTTTTAATGTCAGACTTACTGTTTTTATTATTATGGGTGCTATGGGAATGCCCTCTGGCGTTTCCTCGTCAAAAGCGATAGACGCTAACGTGGTAACGAAAGGCACGGTGAACTGTATGGTATCGAGTGAGAGCCTTAAGGCCCTCTCCGCCCGAATCAAGTAGTTTCTTTGAAGCTTATTTTAAAGGGAAGATAAATCGATTGGCCTGTCTCTGCCCTGTCTAATACCAATTTTAGATATAAGAGATCATCAGTTTTTGCGGTAAAGAAAAAAATTGCTGGAAATGTGGATCAATCGTATCGTAGGTAAAACCGCTTCTAGAAAAATTTTACTGATGCGAAAACAAACAAATTAAATAAGCGAAAAAATTCTAAATCAACTAGGGGAATTCCTAATTGCATATCTTTTTCTTGAGTTTTGTTATTTTAGTAATTCAAGTTAAAAGCACTAATAATATGCGACTGTTATTATGTATGTATTTACATTAGACCGTACCGAAAAAAAGGAAAAAAGTTCTTCGCACACCTTCAAATTTGCTAAAAAAATTATTGTGGCCGAACTTGGCGACCAGGTGACCTGACCGATGTACAAAACAGTTTCAGTTTCATTTTTTTTTTTTTGCTGAACGTAGGGTTCACCTTTTTAAATTGTTCCTCATATCTTCAACATTTACAGTGGGATCTGAAGGCATGGTATATATATTTTTGTCTTAAGGAGAATTTTTGTTCTGTTTTAACGTTTATTGAACTCAGCTACCCCCCGTGCCAGTTCTTACCCATCAAATCTCAATTTGATCACCGTAATGAACCACCCTAACGCCAGTACATTAAAGCTCATCAAAAGTCATTAGACTTTTGTTAAGAAGGTATTTAAATTATTCCAGCAGAACTATGTTAATTTTTTTTTGCAGAATAAGACATAGGTGTCACTCATGGGGTGTCACTGAAAAATCAATTTTTTTTTTTCGAAAATGCTTTGTGAAAATACGTTAGAATGAGGGGATTACGGAAAACTTTTTTTTTTGGTTTTGGAAGCTGGTGCGGCCTAATGTACAGCTGGTACGGCTTTCTTTTTTTTATATTTGTTTCCAAAAATATTAATTTTAACGTAAATTGTAGCTATAAATATTTTAAATCTTTTATTTGATCGTATTTAAAAATGTGTTTAATTTTTTGAAGCTAAATTTTTTCCTTCGCTTAATTGTTTAAATTTTTTGTAGTTTGAATTTCGTCACTTTCTTTTTTTCTTCTTTAAATTTGATTTTCCCAAGCCGCAAAACTTGCCATTTGCAATCAAATGCACCAGATATTTTTCAATAGCTTTAATTTTTTCTTCATTGCATACGAGCACATTCCGTGACAATTACGTCACAATTACCATGTACACTGAGGGAAAAAAATATTAAAATCAAATAGAAACGTAATTGATCTTACTATAAACGTCAACGAAAGTACTGTATATTGGTAAATATTCAATTCAATTACGCGCATATTAAAATGACCGCGTTCGTTCGCATCCGCGAAGTGAATATTAAAGACAAAAACTAAAAAAAAAAAATTTAGTTTGCATGTTGCCTGCAGTGGAATTCGAACCCGACCATCTCCGGATATCAACAACTTGTGGTAAGCATCTTTGCGCACTCAGCTACACACAGGCATATAAATTTGCTTTCAAATGTTGAATATCTAACAACACCACAGCACACGATTTGTACTATGTATGTAGGTGTGTGTTGTCGCCACTCTCAGAGCGGTGCTCTGCATGCTTGGGGTGCGTATGTACACTTACATATACATACTCAGATGTGAACAGTCAAATACGTGCGTAATAAATTTTGTATGAAAATATTATTTTTAAATTCGAAAATTTTTAAACGATAATCAAATATAAAGTATTCATTTTTACTATGCATTATTTCCCTCAGTGTACATGGCGTGCTCCGTGACACTTCCAAGCGCAACCAGCTAACATTTAAGCATNTTAATTTTGTATGAAAATATTATTTTTAAATACGAAAATTTTTAAACGATAATCAAATATAAAGTATTCATTTTTACTATGCATTATTTCCCTCAGTGTACATGGCGTGCTCCGTGACACTTCCAAGCGCAACCAGCTAACATTTAAGCATTGTTTTTAGATTTTTACACGCTTACATGTTGTGGGCTGCAGCTATGTAACTACGTAATAATGGCCGCTTTAGCTTTGAGTAATGAATTGCTTACATATGAATACTTTGTATGTGGCAAACAATCATTCGTTTTGCTTTTTGCAAATTTCAATAAAAATAGCAAACAAAGCTCATAATTGGGCGCAAGAACAACACAGCCATTGAGGCGGCAGTTTGTATGTATGCAAAATATGCACATACATTTTTATGTACATGAATATACACCCTCATTGCGAGAGTCGTGTCGAATGCAAGTCGTTTTTCGAGAGTCGAATCGTATCGAAAATTTCACGTCATTGCCTAAAATTTCCACTCGACTAGTGTATTAAAACGGAAAAACTTGGCAGCACTGTATAGCTTTCGACAAATTTCGTCGTTTCCTTTTTTCAGCACGACAGTAAACAATGCCAATGTTGTCGAGTCGTACAATTTAGCCTAATTTACGACTTACGCAATGAGGCTGATAAATTTAAACTTACTACGTTAAATACAAATGTGCATGGAATTTTGCGGCTTCGCAATCGCCAATCAAGTGAAGTCGGAGTGCGGTGCTCACATCGGCAATACGAAAAAATTCCCACAACTTGTAGAACAAGTTTCCTATCTAACGAATTCATTTAAATTAACTCATTTGTATGTACTTACATATGTATGTGCATGTATGATAAATATGTATGTACATATGTACGTATGTATATCTGCATGCATATTAAAATATTGGCAAAGCAAACAACAGCACACAAGCCATGTTTTTATATTTTACTAGTAAACGCCTAGCTGGCTTCGCAACGTCTGATAACAACTTTCTCGTTGATCAATGCAAAAATGATTTTAAAAAGCAAAAACTGTTTGTACAATAAAAATTTGTATTTTAGGTTGACGACTGAAGAGCAGAACGCTTCGCGCATACATACATACCACACATTAGTGTGGTCGAAAAAAAATATTTCCGAGGTAGAGCCGAACCGAAAAAGGTGCTGGTATTTTGCATGAAAATTCGCAGTCTATTAATCAAACAATTGGTTAAGCAACCTAAGAATATTTCAAGTTCAAATAATCTCAAGCTTCAGTTGTCATTAGCAACAGTAGCTTTTAATAAAAATCACCAATATTTTTAAGGTCATTTAGCACCCTGTATTGGTTACAATAGAAAATTGAAAGTTGGTATAGATATTACACATATCAAAAGGAAAAAAACTAAGGGGGTGCTCATTTTCTAGGATGAAATTTTTTTCCACATATAAAAATTGGACCACTCTAACCCACATGGCTGAAACAGCAGTCGCGGGCTTATGCCAATAAACCTCAGACACGTAGTCCTTAAGGAAAGCGGCACCGAAGATATCATCTTTTCAATCCAACCGACAAAAATTATAGGGGTCCAAATAAAGATCTCTAACACTAAAAAAAAAAAAATATTTAGTTGAAAGGTTATTCAAAAACAAAATTTGATGAATAATTTTTTGTGCCATCTTGTACACTAGGGTGCATTACCCTCCACAAAAAGAAAGTCAGTTAAGCTTTTGCATTGGAATTATAAAAGTTGTTATACTTTTTTTAAAAAATGGGCCCAAATAATTTCAAACATTTGAATATTTACGTGAGCTGGGCCGGTTTTAAAATACCTCTGAAAATCTAGTTTCTTTTTAAAGAAAATTAGTTTTTTAAAAATGTGTTTTTTTTTATAAATCGCCTCAGATGATAGAGTTTAAGCGTTTAAGCTTAAAATGTCTGCATTAATTCTTGTTTTGAATTCACCAAGGCATTGTCAAATCGATCCAGTTCACGTAAATCTGAATATTTTCCGGAATATTTCGGCTCAAGCCTCAGAATATAATAGTTTGCACAATTCCAACGTAAAAATAGCAATTTTTTTGTTGAGAGGCGCTTAATGTATTTCAATAAGAGATGGAATGATGAGAAAATTTTAAAATTGGAAAGCCCAAGCGGAGTTATTTTTTCAGTTCATTCTTAAGAAAAATAATTCAGTAATTTTTGGTTAAAATATGAAACTTAAAATCTCTTGGTGAGATAAATTTAGTCTACATACACATTGTCGTCAATTCGTGTTACGCTATAACCTACCCTGCAGGAAATTGAATTAGGTTGAAAGTATTTTATAAACTACTTTATTTTCAATGATAATATATAAATATCAAATATAAATATGTTCCTTTTTAACCGACTTCAAGAAAAGGAGGAGGCTATCAATTCGTCCGATAACTTGGGATCACGTTAGCCGACTTTTATAATTAAAAAAAAAGATGGTACCTCAGAGGTGGTCTCATACTAATTTGGTTTAGACCTGATTACTGGATCATGCAGAAATGAACGGTACTGTTAAATTTGTATATGAGAATTGGAAGTAGGTTTTGTTTGCTGCTTAAAAATTACTTGTTCCTATTTATATTAAAATTATTTTTATTTTATTTTATCTAACAAACTTCAATCTTCTCTTTCAGGTAAGCTCAAAATTTTCTATACAAAAATATGTAAGTACCTAACTACATAAGTATTATTTAAAAAAGTAAAATGCATTTAGATAAAGTTCATTTAAATAACTTACTAGCTAAATACAACAAAATTATACTTGAACAAAAGTATTGATTTAGTCGGCATATCGTTCATATTGAGGTTCAATAAAAACTATCTCTTTCCCAGCGGCGCACTGCTAAATGGTGTCCCTCCACTGCATAATCCATACGAATAAATGATTAAAACACCGCTGACCCATTTATTTATTGGCGAGCCAGTACAATCGATAAAATCAACACACAAGACAAGCTGGCATTAGCTATCCGAACCTCCCAAGCCTACAAATCGCCATCCGGGATATGGTTGGCATCATAAAAAAAACGAATTTCACTATAACTACCTGGCTAACAAAAATTTACAGAGCTAGTATCTTTCTTAGCTATATAGGTTGAAGCCCATTAAGGGAGCCAAGAGTGCTCTTTCTCCTTAAAGCAGGGAAAAAAGGGCTACTTTTTCACTTCACCTCAAGGAGAATATTTTCGACCGCTTGATGTAAATCGGTGCTAGGTCCCGGGATAGTATTTCGAATTATGAGAAAGCAGATGAGAGCGAAGGAACAGGATCTCATATACTATTAGGGTAAAAGGGACAAAACATATAGCCGCATTTGCTATTCCTATTTTTGAAACTTGCGACCGGCAGCAGGTAACTCATCTGCTATTTACACAATTTGTTAAATTTAGATTTCTTACTAAGTTTTAAACTGTGTAATTTTTACAGTTAAGACAAATCTTTTTATACATAAATTACTTTGAAGATACTTTCAGTTTTATGCTCTTAAGAGAAAACCTTTGCGCTGCATTTGTTTCGCTAGCACAAAATATTTCGCTAAAATTCGCACTGAAACTACAAAAAACCGGCAAAGATATGCAAAACACGTGTAAGACACACACAGTGTGCATCTGGCGCCCATTGAGATCCAGTCCCAAGAGCTGCTCGCCTCACCACGTGTTTCATTTCGCCTGTAAGCCAACAACAAATAGACAAGTCAGAGAATACCATTAAGCAATTAAACAAATGTTTTTTTTTTCTGCGCATCTACCAGTGCTTGTACTTATGTATATGTATTCACATTAGGCATATGACTTTTTATAAAATGAAACATAACTTTGGTACTAAAAAAAAACAGCAGAGAACTCAGAGGAAGATAAAAAAACGGAAAAAATATACATACATATTTGTATATGCCCTGCAAACCAAAGTTCCCGAAAACTTAACGAAATTTTTAGGAGTATTTCATTCCTGTAACGATTTTTTACGAATCTTCAAAGAAAATCATCTGAAATGGTTGACGTGAACTCGTAAAGAAATTTCTGCACAAAAAATAAAGAAAATTTTGAACAAATTCTGCAAGAAATTCTTCACACAGCAGCATTATTTTCATCTCTTTACCGATTTCCTTCCGAAATTTCATTAAAAAATCGAAGTGTGCATAGTTTATTTTCTTTTAAAATATTCAGCAAAAAATCGGATGAGATCTTTACGACTTCTTTAAAATATCTCTACAATTCAAAATACTCTGAAAAAATTAAAGAAAGAAATTTTAAAGAATTCGTAATGTTCTCAGCCGATTTTTCACCGTATTTTCTAAAATGAAATAAACTGCGCGATTTTCAATTCTTTTACGAAATTTCGTAAGCAAATCGGTAAAGCAATGAAAGCTATGTGAAAAATTTCTTGCAGAATTTTCTTTATTTTTCGATCGATGTATTTTTGCGGTTTTTTTTTGCAAATTTCAAAGCTCATGAAAATTAATTTTGCAGTAAAGTTAAATTTGTATTATTTGCGATGGATAGACGAAGATTTTTCGTCAAACATTTTTTCTATAGTATGGTTTTTAACTTAGTTGCAAAAGTTATCCCATGAAAAATTAAAGATAATCCAGATATCTTTCGAATCCTTCCATAGAAGATCTTTATTTTTAGCTCAGAAAAAATTTGGTAATGATAACAGAATGGGAATTTGTATGTATATGGAAAATTCCAAGTACATATATAGTATAGTAAAAAAGTCATATGCCTAATGCGCAAAAGTATATATGTATGTATGCATATATGTATGTAAATATCTTTTAATGTATTTTGCCATATTCGGTTTTATCGTTTATTTGCAATTTACTATCTACTTTGCTTTTAATTATTGTTTTCTTCAAACAATTTAACAATTAATTCCTACAAAATTAATATTCTGCAAAATTGGATAACTTAAGCGTTTTATCTCCACTCTATTTCTTGGCTAATTTCCAGTGCCATTGCTCTTCTATCCGCTAGTGATTATTTATGGGCGTATAATAGTAGCTTCTATCGCATATATATATGTATGTATGTGTGTGCGCTTGTCTGTGAGCTACATAAATATGAAGGCATTACCCTTCAGCGGCCTCGCCATACCCACCGCCGCGCGTTGATGAGGCACATGTGGCGCACACATGTGCGGCTTAGAATATTTAATATTAAGGCAAACAAAAAAAGGCGAAAAGTCAGAAAATTTATATGAAATTGTATGCGTAATATGTATGTATATAAATAGTGGCTTGAGTGCAGCGTGTGTAGTTTGACAAAAATATAAAAGCGAGCTTGGTGGCGAACATTTGTGGCGCGAACATCTCAGAGCTTACATTAGAAAAAAATAAAAAATTGTTTACTCGCCATAGCTGAACACATTTTTGTGTTTTTGTTTCGCGTAGTATTTGTATGTATGCATGTAGTTATGTGACTTAGGCGTTATCTCATGGACAGGCGTTTTTGAGTGGCCTTTAAGCTGAGCGCGCAGTTACGATTGCGGGTTTTAGACTAACATTAATGCAGCTGTTTTACAAGTACGCCTGTATAATTAAAATGAACTTGAGAGTAACTGATGTGAAATGCAGTTTTTTTTCTAATAAAAGTTAATTATTTTTTCAACTATGAAAACATATCTGACAGCTATATAATTTCCAGCTTTCTGATGTACAAATCTACATCTGTTAAATAACTTGTTTGCTCTGTCCACCAGTGATTTGTGGTTCCGAGTGTTTAAAGAGTCCGGATCCAAGGAGAACCAGAAATTTTGACCGGTTCCGGCTCCCATAGAAGTGGTAACAAAAACAGGACCTATAGAAATAGCGTAACGAACGATTTTAAAAATTTGCTAGAAAAATTCAATGAAAAGCAAGGAAGCTGATGTACGTCGGCCAGATGGGGTATATGCCGGCTATATAATATAGTTCCTCGAACCGAACACAATTTGGTAGATGAACTCAGAATTCTATAATACTTTTCTAAACCGAATTTTTATCTGACATCTATTCATTTGTTTGCCCCTAATGAAATGCGCGCTTCTGGGCCGAATTTCAGTTCTATGAGAGCTGTTTTCGGTTCTGTTGAAAAGGTTCTTCAGTTCTTTGGACTTATTTTTTCGGTTTTTCTGAGAGCATTTTTCGGTTCTCCCCGAACCGTTTTTACGGTATTTTGAAATCGAGTTTCAGTTCTTCTGGAACCGCTTTTCGGGCCTCTTGGAATCGAGTTTCGGTTCTTGTAAGAACCCACTTGGTACCACTCAATATATAATCTTTTGTTCTAAGACCATCCAGATCATCAAAGAAGTAGGGAAATGCCAACAACTAGTGCCAGATAAAAACAGATAAGGTGCTGGCTGATTTCCTCCTCATAATCGTGTATGAAACCTTTGCAGTAGTCGCTCCAGAGTGCATTCAGTCCTTTGTTACATGCGGTTTGGTCAGCCAAGAGATTGAGATCCTAATATGAAGTCTCTTGCTACTAAAGTTCAATATGAGCCTTGGGCACTTAGGTATAAAAGATAGAGTTAGAAAATTTGTCAATCCACCCACTTTATGAACATTTATGAAAATAGATTTCTGCGTAAAATTATGCCTTACTTAAAGGCTAACGAAATACTTACTTAAAGGCTAACGAAATACTTACCAATTTCATACCGATCGATCGTCTAAATAAACAGTTTGAGTAAATTGATCTATTTATAAAAAAAGTCAACCTTTTTAATTTCCTTAATTTGACTCATTCAGGGTAAAATTTATTTACAGAATATAAGTACTAACCAATCGGCTTACAGAGAGAAAAGAAAAAAGTAAATACAATGGCAAGATAAGTTAGGTTTAGTTCGATGCTAAACAGTGGTATACGTAGACCAAATGCATTGGTCCTTTGTAATACGAATACGCGAAAAACGCTGCGCATCAAGAGCGAAGTTGCGCAGACTGCATAGAAGAACCTCAGTGATTTAAGCGGGCTGGTTAGAAATTGCGATCTCCGTATTTGGACCACAGCTGCGACAGAAATGATTGCATGTCTTGATTTTCGCAGAGCGTTTGCTTAGCTGACTTGAGGCCCATCTGTCCAAGAGTAATCCAAATGCAGTCTAAAGTTAGATACNGAGCGCATTCGCCTCAATGCTTATCAGCTGTTCACTCGCCTTTGCCCGACACTTGGACTAAGCTTTGAGTGCTCCTACACACTATCTGTGTTAAGTTTTATGTAAACATGTTTTTAAACACTGCTCACCACGCCTTAACCATTCAAATGCCATACGTACGCACAAGAGTTTTGAGTTATCAGCAGTGACCTCACTATATATTTAGTTCTTTAATCAGTGCTTTGTTATGGCTGACACGAATTGCCGTATTAAAATTTAAATTAAATTATATAAATATGTATATATAAATACGTGATTTCTTAGTTCATTTAAAAATAATGTTTTTTGTCGCGTCTCCAGCATGCGTCTGTTTCTTTGATCTTACTAGCTTTTGCCCACAACTCCACCGGCGCAGTGTTCTGTTTGTCGCTATGCTTTCAAATGTTACAAAAAAAAAATATTTAATCGAAAAAATAAAAATAAAAATTATAATTTAAAAAATTTTCTTAACAGCTCTCTAACATTCTCTTTGAATTTGAGAAGGTTTAAAAATCTGGTATAATTGCTTTTAAAGATAAAAGATATTCCGCTTATAAATATTCACTTAAATTAAATTTGATTTTTTAAAAACTTGCCAGCCTTTAAAAATTACATACAATATAAAGTTTTCTTAACCATGCTTAGTTGTACATCCACATCACAATAAATTTGATTTGTCTTTTATACAGTTGGTAACCCTCACTATACATAATTTTTTAATAATGCTTAATTAAATCTCTTTCATTTCAGAGCCATAGCAGTAGTTTCATATTTCACTTAATCTATTGATTTAATGAGTTTTTTCTTCTGACAGGTGGCAACCCCTTTTGCAACTATTTTTGGAAGAAAGCTTTCTTAAATGGATTTCGTTTGATGTCGATATTGTATTATTTTAATATTTCATTTAACCAGTAAGTAGATAGAATTGTGTGTGTGATTTTTAAACAGGTGGCCACTCTCTTGAAGAATATTTGCGAAATAAAGCTTACTTAAACTGCTTTCCATTGATATTTGTATTATAATATCCTTTTAACATCTTAACAACTTAATTAAATTTGTCTTTGAAGAGGTAACAGCCCTTTTTAAAAATATCTTAAGGTATAGGTTGTTTGTGTGTTATATTTAATTCAAATTCTTCTTAGGATTTTAGCGTGAAACTCATTTATTAAATGCGATTTGTATTCATAGTCGGCGGCAACCCTTTTTGCAACTGTTTGATAACAATGTTGTAATATTTTAAAAATTCACTTAATCTATAATTTGTTATAGATTGAATTGGATGTGACTTTTAAACAGGTGGCAACTCTCTCTAAAAAATGTTTCCAAAATAAAACTTACTAAAACTCTTTCGATTGGCATTAATATTATAATATCTTTAAACTTATAAACTTAATTAAACTTGTCTTTTGAAAATGTGGCAACCCTCTTTAAAATTATGTTAAGTTAATCCAGGTAATAAGTGGTCTGTGTGTGCAGTTTTAGCGGAAAGCTCATTAATTAAACTACATTTTTATTTTGAACAGGTGGCAACCCTTTTGCGACCATTTTCGTAATAAGTAGCCCTTTAACTGCTTTCATTTGGTAACAATGTTGCAATACCTTATGTATCCATTTAACGTATACATTCAATTATATGTGACTTTTAAACAGGTGGCAACCCTTTTTGAAAATATTTCCGAAACAAAGCTTACCTGAATCGCTTTTGATTGGCATTCGTATTGTAAAGAGGCTTTAATACTACGCAGATAATTGAATTTGTGATTAAATGTATCAATGTATCTACATATATGCTAATCCAGGCCATCAATTATCCTTGTACCCAATTTTATCCAAATCCGTTTGGCCATTTTAGCGTGAAAGAGCAACAAACATAGTCACGTCAACTAATTAGTAGGATTGCATAAGAATTTTTTTTTTCTGCTAGAAAAATCTCAATTTCAATTACTATATATTTATTTCTATTAGCTGTATTTAGCTGCACATTATGATAATTTTTAACCATTTTTATTTGCCTTCTATTTCTGTTTTTATACTCTGTGCCTGCCCGGTGGTCGCTCGATGTGTCATCTTTGATTGCTTGCCAAAATTTTGACTGGGTGCCGGTTCTGACGCAAGCGTTTGCGGTTGGGGAAAAAGATAAAGAAAGTACTTACTTAATTTTTTTTTTCTGTAATAACCCTGCAGGGAAAGCTAGCAGTTGAGAAGTAGAATTCTACCAGTTTGCGTTTCAGCCCAACTAGTTCACGTTCTATCCTTTTTCAATGTTAGCGACAGGTATTTTTAACATTGCGGTGTCCTACGAGATGTCAATTGTCAGGCTATGCCACAGCATCTACTAGTAGAAATACTAGTAGCATCATACCAGTTGATGTGACCGTCTGCCAATTCATCCACCGTGAAAAACGTAAGTATGCCGTTTTGTTCCCGGCACTCCAACAGTCACAGTGGCCGACAGAGCAAAGCACTCGTGTAGGATGCCTGAGGCCCCAGGTTCAAGTCCTGGTGCAGGGAACATTTTTTTAATTTCCTTTTTTAATTAATTTGTTTTTAACTATTTTTTTATATAGGGTTTTTATTGTAATTTTTAAATTTAATAAAAAATGTATTTATTTTTTTTATGGCATAGCATTTCTTCCCATATGTTAGTTTTTTCTGCAATGCAATTAGATGTTAAAATTTGTTATCTATATTTAAATTGAAACAATTATTTTTACTTACCATTGATTTAACTTTAAAAATCTTAACCACCGCCAAGCGGCCTCGAATCTGCAATCTCAGAACGATCACGTGACGCCACAGCCGACCTTTGTAAGAAAAGCAATTAATCGGGTTTTATTTTTGGCTTTGACAATTCAAAGGCAGATGTCGCTGCACGCTTAAGTTCTTAGAAAATGTCGAATGTACCAGCGCACACTAGTTAAGGAACTAGTATTTTTTGTAACTTGTTTGGATTTTCACTGCAGGGAACTAAAGACACACACATACATACATACACTCAAACGAATTGTTTATATGTACAGATATGTATGTATCAGTGTGACCGAGGGCTTGTGAACAATTGTAGCAGAAAAGAGACTTAAAATGTATCAATATGTATCAATTTTTTTTTTTTCAATTTAGTATAAAAGCTTCAATATGGAACAAAAATAATAATTTTTATGAAAAACCATTTTTCAAAACAATTTAACATTTATTGCACGAGCAAGTTGAAATTATTTCCCGAAAGCGATTTGCGTAATTTCAGTTACAGTTACACCTTGCTATTTTTATTGCCGAAAGTGATTTCTGCAAATCTGCAAAAAGGACTTTCTAACTGTTTACACGGCAAAGTAGACTTTCGATTTCGCATTTTGGCAGCCACGCTGACATATGTTGCAGCCCGTGAGAAATAGGCGGTATCCAGTGGAAATATATTTTGTGACATGTTTATCATGACATTGGTGTTTTCCTATGCAAACAGGGCCTCACCGAGCACCGAGTTACCGGGTACCATGCCTTAATTTTTTTTATTGAACATAGCAAAAAAAAACGAAACGCTATGATACTGTTCCTTTATTCACATTTTGAAGTTTTTTCGCCATCGACCATGAATCACAATACATGAAAGGTTCGTTCAGTGAACGACAATGAAGTAGTGAAGGATGTGGGTTGCCCCAGGTGCACGATATGGTTTGCGATGCATACAAATTTACAGATTTTTTTCTTTTGTATTTGGAAAAGTATCAAGTTTAAAAAAAAAAGTCTCTCTCCAAAATTCATCGAAAAATGTATCACTTTTGATCCACTTGGATCAAAACGGTCACACTGATATGTAGTACTAGGTGATGACCACTCATATGACAACTTCCGTGATTGGATCGATGATTAATTTAGACTAGCATTGCTTGCTTTATTTAGTTAGTGCGGCTATACATATAACCTCTTTTTCTCTTCCACTTCCACACTTAACGCTAATTATTCATCATTTACCCATCTGGCAAATATCAAATCGACATTCCTCTTTATTCTATTCTATTTAAATATTAGAGCTTATGCATATCTTTTATCGTCGCTTGCAATCGCCAGCTTGTCTGCCATTTCCTCATCATCAACTACTAACATACGTATCTAGATAAATATGCCTATTTGCGTGTAAATATATAGCTCCACTTACATCACTCACATCAATGTAGCACTTAAAAGAAAGGGTTCCTAGTAATTAGAATTTCTTGTTTTTCCTTAGGTAGGTACTTATTTGCGCACATTCTTGAGGGTCTATGCATTACTAAAGCCACTCGCATATGTATGTATGTATGTAACCAGATATCTGCCATTCTTTTAAGCGTCCAAGTGTCTTTTGCGTAATTAAGAGGCGTTCATACGGTCATCCAGTCAGCACTTATCTGCAATAGACACTCATACACCCGTATACATAGTATACTCGCTAACATATTGCATAAAAATTCCACTCTCGTTTTCTGCAAAAAAAAATAAAAAATAAAAAATGGAGTAAGTTATTGTAATGGAAATTGCGAGTGCTGTAAGACATCAATATGAAGCACTACTTGTAATATTAAAAATAATATGCGAGGCATTCAAGTGATCTGTGGTGTGAGCTTAGAATCATACATACAAGCACACATGCTTGAAAATTTCAATAAAAGCAGTATAAATGGTAGCAGCTGGTACTCGTATACACTGCAAAAAATGACGATATATTTTTTTTATAAAATGTATTTTTATTGAAACCAAAAATTAAAATTTTTTTGAAAAAAAAAAGCTTTTACAAAATATTGGAAAAAACCAGAAGCCGAAGCAAATGGTTTCTGTGTAGAAAATAATCAGTTGGTACGAAGATGACGTTAAGGCACACTTGAGCAACATTACTAGCGATATGTCGATCCTGAAGAGCTTCTCTGGGCTAATTGAAAAGTGCGTTGCAGCTCTGTAAAAAGCTCAGTTCCATCTGTCGTCCTCCACGCTGCTGCGATAGTGACGATGCAGTGTGAGTTTTAGCGTCACTATTCACACCTATCATATTTGAGCGTTCCGGGTTTGTAAGCACACGGAAATCCCTTGAACCTCTTTGGTTCATCATCGGTCAGAAAACCTTGAAGTATTCAAGTACATTAGCGTACGTTTGCTGAGCTGACACGCTGTTTTCTTGGTGATATTGATCCGTGGTGCCTTTACTGATCAGCCCAACTGCCATGCCGTCTAGTGCAATGCCACAGTAATCTGGTGCCTGAATAAGTTTAACTAAGGAATAACTGAATGCAGCATCAGCGAGCTTGAGGTCCCAATTAGAGCTTGGCTTTCAAAGTAGATATTCACCATCCTAGTTTGTCGACGTCACGCAATACAGCTGCCAATCGGGTGATTCCTCAATAGTATAGAAAAGTTTAAAATGATCTGGAAGCCTTATTTCAAGATTGATGGAGAGTTCCATGCGAAAGAGCTATCTACCCGGCAAGCTGTCGTCAAGAATCTACCTAGCCGATGCCCCTCCTTCTCCAATTATTTCTAAGAGAAACTGTGAATGGAGAGAAATCTAATTGGTGCCAGTTTAGCCAAGAAGTTAAGTCGTATCGGAGTCCTTGTGGCTGCAGCAGTCTGAAATACGAAAAAATTGACACTATGCTAAACATAGCTCATTTTATCGGCTCCAGCTTTTCGACTAGCGTACACTTCTTTATTGCATCCTAGAAAATGTGAACTTCATAAAACATTAAGGGTTTCACTATGGTTTCATATAGGCAGTAAATAACCCTGCAGCATTATGGGACCACTGATGCCCCCTTTATTATTACTAATATTTTAAGCTCATATAGCTCTGCGACCTAGCTAGGCTATTATTGAAATTAAGCACTCAGAAAGGTTTCAAGTTCCAGATTCTGGAGGGAGATGATAATTGTTCTGCAATGTGCATAAGCCTAAGTCGATTTATACGCGGGCATTCCCATAATGCAGTTCGTCTCCTCAGAGAGTTCCATTTTGTATCGATGCTAAGTCAGTCTGCAGTGCCCTGTCAGATATCCGAGATAGTTCTTAAACCCTCTTGTTAAGATTTATTAGCCGCTCAGAGATTCCACGAGAGGGAGTTCTGAGTCTTTTGGACTGTCATTTGCCATTTTCGTGCGCCATTGGATATCAGTTTTGCAAGTATCCTCTAGATGGACCACATAAAAGCTGAGGATTGACCAGACTCCGTTAGACATTTCGCTTTTTTGAGATCTAAGTCCATAAAGGCCGGCTCCAATGTGCCCTTCCTCAATTTTCGAACCATCAGTGTACCAAAATTGAGATCACTCGCTGAATAGGGCCATTATCGTTTTATAGGTATCACTTTTAAGATATTTTTAATTGGTTTGGGATCATTTATGAATGGTTTTAGGACACCAAAATTTCCTCTTAAATCCCCACTTTTCAAGCTGTTTCGGATTTCTATAAAGGGTATCCAGAAATGTCGTACGTCATCCTTATGGGTCATAACCTCTCCCCTCTTGCTCCTCTAGCAGGTTGTTTACGACCACACGAAGTGTCGCATAGCATGCGATGTATGTGCAGGCTTAACTAAGTCGGTTGCGAATCCAAAGCTAAGTAAAATATTATTTTAACTTCCACCCACTTCGTTTCTTTGTATTCGACATATGCATTGCCGAGGGCATGCTTTTGAAAGCGACAACTTCTCTCATTATCGACAAAATATTGATACAAATATCGAATATTATTAATGAAACATTTCAGCATTTTTCTTGCAATAGGTTTAGAATTTACTAGTGCACATTTTCCAGTCTTGTATTTAAAAGAACTTAACAAAAAACTTAAGCACAAACATTTTGCGCTCAAAATTCCAAATATGAAAGTGATTATGATTTAATTACATTAATTCTAACCATAAACTAACCTAAGAAAATATGACTTTTTTAAACAAAACACATGGATATTTAATTTATTTTTCACCGTGTGCATATTTTGCCGCGTAACGTTAGTTCATTCGACCGGCCGGCCACTTTAGCAAAGTCCAGTGTAAAGTACAGCTGGTACACAACAGCTTGCATATGAGAATTGTACATTCATACGAGTATACATATCTACCTACATATGTATGTAATAGGGATGTTGATTTTTTGCCTTTTTACGATCCCGGGATTTTCGGGATTTTGTTATCACAATTCCGCGATTCATTAGATATTCATTACTTTTCAACAACTTAAATCGAAAAATGTTTTTCTTAATTGTTTGAGAAGCTCTCCTACTTTGGTTTTGTTATTTATTTGAAACCTACTTTTATATTTAAAGTGGCGTTTTTATTTCTTCTCCTTCGTTTATATGATTAATTCCAAAAATTATTTACAAAATTCAATGCATTGTAGAATAAAAATATTGGTAACGAAAAAAGGAAGGAAATTTCTTTAGAATTAAAAAAAAATTAAAATTTTTTGGATTCACTAGGAAGAATAGGTAATTTTTTAAGCTAATGAGGTTAGAAGGATTAAATTCGAGGATGTTATCGAGTTTATATAAGTCCTTAATATATAATTTTTTCCAAAAACAAATATTGCGAAATTTCAAGGAATAAATTTCAAAAAGACATTTTCAATACTTACCACTTATACTTAAAAATACTTGAATCTGATTAAATTCTATAGAATTTCTTCTTTAACTTGATACCCACAGTTCTTCTCTAAGCACATTTTATTCAATTTTTGAAATCGTTTTGAAATTACTTACGTTAGGGTGAAAAACTTAAAACGCAATTTTTCAATATTTGGGCCATGGTTTCACGAATATATTGATTTTTGTGTGTAAAACTTACTATCTTGCGGTGTTGTACGTATACTGAGCTAGACATTTATGAAAAAATATTAATTATTAAATAAAAAAATAAATATAGCCAATACTGGTCAAGAAAGCGAGTTTCTATTATTGCCATCGTTGCAAATTACAAATCCCAAAAATTCCGGGAATATTTGCCAAGAATCCCGAAATTGTCTGGACCTATAAAAGGCCGGGATCCCGGGACTAACATTCCTAGTATGTAAGAACAAAATAACTCAATACGCATACTCGCAGATCACACATCATGGCAATAAAATAGCAACGATGGATGAAAAATGCACTCACTCCCGCACCTCGCGCCACCACACACACTCACCATCAACCGACTGCGCATCTGCGTTCGCTTACAATCTAATCATTTGTTTTCGTTATTCAACGCAAACAGAGCGTATCAGTAGCATTTTGTAGAAACAATTATATTCTGCGGCTACTTGATAGTAAGCGCACTAACCAGCCGATCGGTCGACTGACTAGTTAGTTGGCCGGTAGGCCTATGTACTGACTGGCGGTTGATCTTCATTACTCAACTACAAGCTGGCGGTATGTGGCTATTGGTGACTGCGGGCAAGCGCGCTGACAGTTTTGTCGGTATGGGGCACTGGTGCACTGGTGGTGGTGGCGGTGGCGTTGGTGGCTAAATGAACTCATAAATGGCGAGAATGTGGGCGCAAGTACAAAAGCCACCGAACAAGCGAACGACCGAAAGATCGGCTAGCTAGCTGGCTAGCAAAAGCGCAGGCGGTGATGGTAACGTTGGCGTTGATGATGATGGTGGCCTTCCTGTTGTGGCCGCTAGCCGCTAACCGCGCCGCGCATTGCATTCAGAAGCAAAGCCATCGCGTCGTGCCGCGCCGCGCCGCACCACATTGCATTCTCTCTCAGGCAATATCCGCTGTGGCAGCTGGGCTTGTTGTTGTTGCTTTTTATTATGCATATTTTAATATTTTATCTATATACGTACGTATGTACATTGTGTTATGAGTAGGGACGTTGCGAATATGGAATTTTAGACATCCACGGTTGCGAATGCGGATGTCAAGTATTTTTAAGAAATATTTTACGTGAGTAAATTAGATGATTTAGTTAAATAAAAAATGGAAAGGTTAGTAATATTTAATAATTTTTGTACGTACTTGAATTTAAAAATTGGAGCATTGCATTTAATAAAAACTTATATTATTCTAGGGACCGAAAATAAAAGTTTTTTTACGAGTTAAACATGGCCAAATATTTTTTATTCCGACATATATATTTATATATATTTTTTATAATTTAATACTAAAGAAATTCATATACCTGACCCAAGGTTTGTTCTATGGTAATTAATTAAAATTTTTTTATTGAAATATGTTTCAATAGGTGGCTTTCCTCGTTTAGACATTTCAAGTTTAAAGCTATTTAAGTTTGTTTATTATCCGGAAAGGACTTTTATTTCGGGAAAAAAATGTTTGGCCAAGTTTAACTTGTAAAACAAATAACTCTTATTTTCGGTTCCTTCAATATTCGAATTCGCAAAAGATTCGCATTGATTATTGCGAACGCGAAAGCGAATGCGAATGTAAAAAATGAATGCGGAAGCTCCGCGGATGCGAATGCGAATACGAATATTCGCAACAACCCTGGTTATGAGGTATGTTTTTCAATGCGGCGTTTTTTTTTATCAACTTTGCTATTTGTTGAGGATGTACTCGAAGCGGAATGAGCCGCGTTGAAAATTAAATACGAGTACATACTTACTACAGTCAGTCGCAGTATATTAATATTACGCATGTAGTTGTTGTAAGCGCATTAATATACATATGTACTCGCATAAACAGCAAGAAGGACAATGTGTTGCCTTTATTACTGATTTATATTTGTACACACATTAGGGTGCAACAACAAAAAACTCGAGTTTTTTACACCGAAAGTATTTATTTGGATTTTCGCGAGCTAGAGCGATTTGAAAATATCACAAAAAATAATGATTTTGATTCCGTTGATAAAACTGTTTAAAATATTTATGCAGACCTTTAAGGTATAAACACTTTTATCATCTGAGGCGATTTTTTTTTTAATATTTTTAAAAACTAATGTTATTTGTAAAAAACTCGACTTTTGGAGGTATTTTAAAATAGGTCCAGCTCACGTAAATTGTAATTATTTTTAAAATATTTTGGCAGAGCCTTCGAATATAATAAATTTTATATAACGATGGAAAAAATACCGATTTTTTTTATGCAGGGTGATGCACCCTAGTGCAGGTAAGTACTTATACCCAAAAACAAGTTCGCCGTATAGCCTAGAGTCTTTTGAGTATTTTTGCAAGGCAGTTGCGAAAAAAAACTTTTAGTCGAACGAAGGAGTCCCTTTCTACTTGTATCGTCATATCTTCGGCATTTATAGTCGGATCTTAAAGTATGATATATCGATGTGTTTGTCTCAAGGAGAGAATTTTTTTTAATTCAAAGTTCATTGATCACAAGTACGCCATTCTAGTACTCAACCACCACATCTCAGTTTTTATCACCCTAACCCGCCACCTTTATGTCAGTAAATTAGAGCTTATCAAAAATCATTAAAATTACTAACTTTTTTAGTACCGAGTTTACTATATATATGTCAAAGAATACTTAAAAAAAAGGCGGCAAAAAGCGAACAAAGGCGAACTTTTTTTTATTTGCTTATAAGGCGGTACGATCTAATGTACATATGTACATACATACTTTTAAGCATTTTACTGCTGCATAATTTCATAATTACTTGTTTATTAGCTCCACATTCTAAATGCCGATGATGTCAGCGAAGCGACCCTGCTGGATTTAAAAAAAAAAAACAATCATTAAATTGTGCGCAATTTTTTCACATTTAAAAACGGAAATGCGGTTAAATTTTCTAAAGTAGGCGACCTTTAAGTTTTTGCTAAAATTCACTTAAGTGAATGATTAAGTGAATTCATTTATTTTCAGCGTTAATGAGGGTTCCACAGCACATTCCATGAAAATATCGAGCGAAGTATTCAGCTGGGGCTATTATGTGAGGTTGCTTGCTGAGATTATGAACGTGTGGCAGGCACACAAGCAGGCAAAGGCACAGTAATTACTTTAGGAAATAGCCGTTTTACGAAGGACAATGGATGCATTATTACTTTATCTGCCATAACTGATCTTCGGCCACCCGCTGATCACTTACTACAGATATATACATATATATATATGTACATACATTGAGCATGTGCTCTACATCCGCTGGATAGCACTGCATTGCTGAAAGTGTAGTCATGAATGTAAACTGTAAAAGTACACTATATATACATATATTTGCGCAGCATTTCGCGATCGGACAGATCATTTTAGTGCGTACAATTAATACATCAGCTCTTCCTGAGTAGTTTGACACAAAAACATTTGACGGCCATTCATTTACCTTTTTCCACTCGTTTTACCCTCTTCACTTTTTCAGCTGATCATGCCAGTTAATGCCATAGATTCCGCAGATCCACCCAAACTGCATACTAATCAACCCAATAAATAGTTAATATAGTGCACTAGCGTTAAGAGCATCGTGCCCAAACAGCCAGCTGTCTATCTAACAATTCAGTCAAGCGTATGTACAGCACCCGAATCAGCCAACCACCAGCCAGCCATCGAACCAACCATCGAACCATTCATCCAGCCAACTAGGCAGCAGTCAAACAGCCACTCATCCAGCCATCCAGTCATTCTGCCATTAACCCAATACAGTCAACCATACGGGTAATTGAGGCATCCAGGAAGCAGCTGCCTTGTCTGTCTGCCAGCCTGCTTGCCTGCCTTGCCAAAACAAAAGCAAATTGCCAACGTAAACGTAATAGTAGGTACGTCGACGTGCGCTAGCCTCCTAAATAGTAAGTATACTACGACTATAAAACAAAAAGTATCAACTGAGTGAATGACTAACTAACTGACTGACTGACTGTCTTGCCAGTTTGTGCAATCGTCTGTGTTAATGTATGCCAATAAGTGCTCCAGCTGCGCGCGCTATAGTACAATGTGCTTCTAATGCTAGAGTTTAGCGGTCTATCTTCACTGGTTGGCACTATTTCCACTTTGGTGTTGTTGTACAGTGTTTTTTAATGAATGCCACAAATAAGGGACTCCATTTAAAACCGTTACGCGGTTGCTTGGGAATGTGCGGAACTCGTTGTTGTCTGTCTTCCACTCCATCTGTTCGCCGCCTGTGTCTTAAATGTTCGCTCTGCGGCTTTGTGCAAATTGTTGGCGTGGAAGAAAACACCGTTGGGTGCTGGCTGCTGGTTTCTGGATGCTTTTATGTACTGGAAGCGTTCGTTGAATATCTTTGTTTGGCAATGCGATCACTGGAGCACAGTGGGGTGTTTAGTTTTTTTGAGGAATTTTAGAGGAAAAGCGGACACAATTTCGAAGCGATTGCCTTTCTTGCTTAGAATCCCAAGTCACGGGTTCTTCCAAGGTGCCTATGCTTACACCGTCCAAGACTTCTTAGTTCTTAGGCGTTAAAAATAGACGCTCAAAGAGCCGGCCATTCCGGCGGAATGTGGTGAAAGTTTCAGAGGATTTTTTTTTTACATTTACAGCTACTGCAGTTCCGAGGTGACCTGGACGTCTTTCAGATTCCTCGTTGGCTATCGCCAACAATCTGCTGGAAACATTTGAGAAAACGTCTGTCGGGTGGTTGCATAAGTCCACGACGTAGCACTCCTCTTTCGAGGAATGGTTTTAAGTACACTGCAAATAGAGTTTGGGTTACAACTGCGCTGATCCCTGCGAATAAGGTGTTAACCCGTTTCAGAGGCAGATATAAAACCAAAATTTTCATATCAAGCCTACCTCTCCGTCGAACGTGGAGGAAAGGATAAAGAGTTGTCGTTAGCGACTTGTGTTTTTTCATTATTTGCCATTGACAGGAGCTAGAACCCCTAACAGCTCTAAAACCGGCTAGGAAGGGTACAACGATCTGGCTTAGTTTAAATGATAGGAGCCCAGGTCCATTTTAGTTATGTTAAGTTTGGAAAAATTGGAGTTTATTCCGGCACGTATCGATCACTGGACAACGAAGCTGGGTTCGGGTACATAATTCGATACTCAAATCACAATCAAGGGACGACTGGGCTGGTATAGAAAAATTGGCTTTTAATCTTCTTCACGTATAGATCGAAGCTGAATGTAAAGGTAGATGGAGATATTTATTGCGTGAGACTCAACGTCAATGTCAAATCTGAGCTCCTGCTTTACCGAAGAGTTTTTCAAGCACACTTATCCGAACCCTTTAAGGCTTGGTAAGCGGCAGAAATCAGGGACCATACCTCTTTGGTAATACGTTCGAAAACGATAAGGGAATGCCCGACTTCCCTCTCGATCACATGAGATTACTCCGCAATATACCTCATGAGCTAGGAAGACAGGATACTCTTGGTGAACTCACGCCGAGTAAGCAATTGGTAGGGACAGATAAGCTTTTAGCCAAGAAAACCTTGGAATGCAATGTGAATAAATCCTTCTGTCCACTATGCTGATTGACGACTGTCAAAAGAGCACATAAAACTGAAGAAGTCACATCTCCCCTTAGGTACTGGTGTGAGTTCTAAACGGTCATTGTCCGATCGGATATCGCAAGCCCGTCTTGTAGCAGCTGTATTGAGGATGCTGAAGTTTAATCATTTTAGCATCTGCAATTCATTTGCACTGATTTCACAAACTTGGGGTACAAACACCTGAGGTCTAATTCTCGTTCACTGCTCAGGAGCTTTCGGGAATTGGAATCAGCCGTTTAGATTTATTGTGAAAATGGAATATTTGTATACTACACAACCTGCGGCAACACAGTTCAATCACACTTTTACTTTTCTTTTGCATTCTCCCTCTCTCTCGCTCTCTCTTAGTGGTTACACAAAAGACAACTACAAGGCGATTTTGGCTAATGGCGTTTTCGTTTCTACAAAAAATGTTGCCTTTTCATTGCCCGGTTCTTCGTGTTTGTGCTGAGAGGGCATTGAAAAGGTAAAATTTTTCGGTAGAAACGAAAACGCCATAAGGTTGTTGCAAGTCTTGTGTAAGACAATTAAAAGACAATAGGTAAGATAGTTTGAAAGATTTTGTTTATTCTGCCACGAAAGCCTTACAAAAAAGCTCTTTAGCTAACTTTCAGGGTGAAAATCTCTTTTGGCAGAAAGCACTTGAGCTTTGACTATGCTTGCGTTGTTCCAAAAGTGGCAATGACCGAGTGAGCAAAGCACTGCGTCTCGATTTTACCGAGGTTCTAATCCTCTTTACATTTGAACCGACTTTCAAAAAAGGAGGAGGTTATCAGTTCGTCGGAATATTTAAAAATTTTTTTTTTTATGTATGTTACCGCATAACTTTGGACCACGTCAACCGATTTCGATAATTCTTTTTGCATTGGAAAGGTAGTGTCTCAGAGGTGGCCCCAGACTAATCTGGTTAAGATCCGATCAGTGGATCATGAGATATATATATAGAAATTTATCTATTTTAAGTTTTTTTTTTATTATATTTTTAACTTTTAGATATATTGTTTAAAAAGAAAATTATTTTTTAATTCCTTTTAATTTTCAGAAACTTATCTATTAATTTTTTCTTGTTTGAATTTATTAATTTTTGTTTCGTTATTTTTTTTTCGTTTTAATTGTTTTAAAAATAAAATATGTGTTTATTGTTTATACTAATTTATTTATTTTTTAATTTTTTTTTTAATTTAAGTTTCTTTTAATTTTTAGATTTTATTGTTTTAAAAATAAAGGTGTTTTTGTAATTTAATTTAATTTTTAGAAAGCGGTTTTTTGTTTTTTTTGTGTTTTTAATTAATATTTATATTTCATTTTTTACCTGAAATATTTCTATAATTTTTAGATGTTATTGTTTTAATAATTTTTAGCAAAAAAAAACCGACTTCAACTCTCATATAAAAAAATATATATATATATATATATCTCATGATCCGCTGATGGGATCTTAACCAGATTAGTATGGGACCACCTGAGACACTACCTTTCCGATGCCCGATGCAAAAAGAATTATCGAAATCGGTTGACGTGGTCCAAAGTTATGCGGTAACATACATAAAAAAAAAAAAAAAATATTCCGACGAACTGATAACCTCCTCCTTTTTTGGAAGTCGGTTAAAAAGACGTGCCACTCAAGAGATCCGGTGTTGGAATCGTTTTTACATCTTTAGATATTACCTTTTTAAAAAGAAAAATATATTCTTGATTCCGTCTAATTTTCAGAAACTTATTTTATTGTTTATTTGTTTTTATTATTTTAAAAAGAAAAATATTTTTTGTTCATTGCATTCAGTTTTATTTTTATACCCGAGCGCACTTGTGCACAAGGGTATATTAATTTTGTTCACATAACGGTTGTTTGTAACAGCCAAAACGAATCGAGATAGATATAGACAAATGTATACATAAATGATCAGGATGAAAAAAGAAATCGATTAAGCCATGTCTGTCTGTCCGTC
>NW_016161919.1:0-4967 GCF_001687245.7 Rhagoletis zephyria | reverse complement strand
TTTTTTTTATCAAAGTATGTACATCTTTTCCGCAGAGCTAAGCCATTTTCACATAGTCGGAAACTATCAGAGGAAAGCAAGCAGTCATCTTATTTAATTTCATTTTTTTACTTGCAACAAATCACGTCCTCTCCTTCAAATAATTCACACATTATTTTACATACATACACTTTAAAAACTCACTCCTACACTCAGATGTACATACATACACATATAAATACGTCTGATCTGAAATCTCAGCGTTGACCTCACAACTTCAACTTCGCCACCATTAGCGTAGTTAGCAAATCAATTTCCCACAATTGCTGACAGGAAGATTTCAACACTAATATACATATGTATGTACATTTGTATGTATGTATGTCTAAATACTTACATATCTTTGTGAGCACGTAGTAGCAGCAACCTTTTGACATAAGCGAAACGCAAAAACGAATTTCAATGAAGAACTCGACAATTTTTCTTCACACTTTCCCAGGCTGGAAAACACGTACAAATGTGGTGGTACAAATCGCACACACACACACCTACAGATACCTCGTATAATAGAAAGACGACGAAGCCTAAATGGAAGCACTTAAGGGTATTTATATAGTGAGCGTTGGCAGACAACCCCTTTTAAGCATTAATGCATTTTTCCAAAACAAAAAAAAAAATAAAAATAAAAATAACAAAACCAACAACAAACAAAAATACCAATAATTAAAAGTGTTATTTCAATGCAAACGAAAAGCGAATCGAAATGTGTGCATAGAAAAAAAAAATTGTATTGCTTGAGTAACTCAAATGGGTAATTTCAGAGGCACACGAGCGAAATTATGCTCTCTAGGACTTTATAGAGCATTTTACTGGAATGTAGGTATTTATATACAAAGAAAACAAAACGTATACCGCATAGTGCAAGTATACACTAAAAATTACAAAAAGTCCTTCCGATTAGCGACTCGAGGCAACTACTTCCACAATAACTACTCAATTAAGGGTAACTTTTTACGCCGAAATAGCTAAAGCATTGAAGAAAAAGTTTTAATTTATAGCCAAGTCAACTGCTCCCGTAGTAGTCTGTGACATTTTTTAATACTTTGTAAAGCTCAAAACTACCTATCAATTTATATTAGGACAACTACTAGGCTTAGAGCAACTAGTATTGCAAAAGCCGAAAATCAATTGGGCATAAATTTTCTCAATAAAAAGGTTATGCTGCCAGCAGAATTCTGTAGAATTCTTATCTGAAAATGTATTTCGAAATTACCCTTCTATAGGAACCGAATACAGACTCGCTCACAGTTTTAAAATAGTGAAAAACGTACAAGGTAACTACTTCCACTGGAACTAGTTGAGAAGTACACTGTATACTCTAAATACCAAACTTCAAAATTTATATTTTTAACAACTAAACCTAAAGGAACTAGTTTTGGTCCAGTTAAAATCAGTCGTTCAGACCCACTTTAGACCCACTACTGGTTCGCGATAAATCTCTTTTGCTTGCAAACAACTGACGAATTTAACCCGGCGATGTCCATCCGGACCAGTTATAAACGACGAAAAAGTAACATGATTTTTTTTAGTCAAGTCTTTTTGGTTTTCCCATAGTACCAATTTTAAATTGTTTTAAAAAAAAATGTGTTTTCAATTTGAAATCAAATTTATTTAAATTAAAATTTGTTAAACTGAGCATTTAAAAACACATTTACATACCTTTTGCTGTAGCTTATTGTGCAGCGATGCTTGCCATTATTGGTTACATTCCAGAAGGTCCCAAAATGTTAAAATTTTAATAAATATTTTTGTTTTGTATAATCATACTATGAAAAAGCATATGTGACGTGCAGAGTGAAAACGTATATGGACGAAAAAAACCGTCAAACAAATATATATTCTAAGTAAACTATCCTCCCGCTGCATTCCTTTTTCGATAGTTCCAAAACAGTACTTAAGATATTAAAATACAATTTTTTAGAACAAGCGGACTTACCAGCAACTTTTTACGATATATAGTTTTAGCAAGTAAAATAAAACATTTTTTTTAAAGTACGACATTTCGCTGCTTTCGATCCAGTACGGCACTAGAAATTTGCTTCACTAGTTCGCGGTTTCCCTGCAGGGTACTCGTACATTTATGTATGTAGTTCTTATGTAGTAATTGCTACATAGTGTTCAATGTCTGTGATATGGATTTTTCCACACACGACCTCTTCAATTGCAAGCCCTACCCAGCACGAATTGGTCTTGCTGCCGTTTTCGTTTATACTGATGGACGACAGCCTAAAGTACGAATACCAAACAGCGTGACGCCACAAATAAATCTACATGCAAGGGACATGAAGAATGAAATGTAGTGGAGGGGATTGTCATCGATCGATTGACTTAACTGCTTTCTTTAATTGTCAAAACAATTGAATAGTTTTTGTGCTTGCTAAATTGCCGATTGGTTGCTGCTGCATGCACTTCGTCGACTCGACAGTCGCATATTTAACGGCAATTAAGAAATCAACAGTTAAATGCCGCAACAAATCGAGAGTTGAACGGCCAAGTAACTAAAGCGGAGTTACATTAAAGCGAAGCTTTTCAAAAAACAAAAAAAAAACGAATGAAAGAGCTGCCTCATGCGCTTTGGTGGTTGGTTTTTTGGTTTTTCCTGCCACGAATAGCATGGAAATGCTGTTTGCTCCTGTTGCTGTTGTTGTTGCTGCTGATGCTTGTGTTGTTATTGTTAATGCAAATGAACAATTAAATTGTTGACTGTGACAAAGTTTTGTACGAGTATATATGTATGTACATGAAAATGTCTCGTCGTCGTTGGTCGTTGGCTAATCAAAATTGTTCATCTCGTTGGCAAAACAGCAGCGAAAACATGAAAATCAATTGCTGTGGCAAATAAAGTACTATTTAGTGTAGTTAAAAGAAAAAAGATTGCGCTCTAATCGAGTAAGCAGTGATTAGCAGCAGAAAAGAAAAAAAACAGCAGAAAGGAAAAAATCAGCAGTGCACAAATTTATTGAAGTTGAATCCGCACAAACGTGGCATACAGGAAGTGATTTTATTTATTGTTGGTAGATTATTGGTTTTTAGCTATTTTTATATTTCTACTACTTGGCGTCTCTTCGTTCTTGGTAATTCGCATAATAATTAATTTTTATTTTTTAAGTTTTTAAATTTTTGTAGTCTTTTATGGACTCATTCATAACAAATAAAATAAGTTTAACCCCTAAGTACTCTTGTTGGTCTATGAGGTCGTGACAAAATTTTTAGATTAAAATAAAGATTTTGTTTACGCGCCAATAAATTTCGTACTACGAATAGATTTTAACGAGTCGGCAGTGAGTTAATTGCGGTGGCAAGCAAACGTGTGCGGTGTGTGTACTTGCGCGTGGTCTGTGAGACCAACATCAGCATTGACGTAACTATTTTTTTTTTAATATCTCCTACCTATCAAATCATATCTGTCATGCAATTCGGCAGGAGTAACGAGCAGTATCTACTAATATTTGTAATAATTGCTGTAACTTAAACGGAAATTGATTGCAAATTTTGAACATATTTATTTTTTGATTTTAAACGATATGCATAGGACAGCCAAGAAAATTTCATTACCAAAAACGTTCTCTAGTTTTTAGTGATTGATAGAAGTTAAATTAAATTTGGGTAGATTAAAAAAAAATTGTAATAAGTTCACTAAAAACATTTTTTAGTGAAGAAAACAACATACATATATATTTATTACTTAACAAAAAAATGTGTATGGTCACACAGACCAACATCAGTAGTTACAAGTCTTTTTTAAAGCGCAGTAGTTAGAGGTTAAGGCGGTTTTTTTCATGCAGCTTTTAACATTTTTTCTGCCCTTTAAACACAAATTTTGTTCTAAAAAAAATGTTTTTTCAGGGCAGATAAAGTTTAAAGGCTACTTGGGAAAAATGCTCTGGAAGGGTATTATAAAGTGACAAATTCACAATATTTCTCGATTTTTAAAGTATTTTAAGTCTGCTTTATTTATTTTTTTTTTTAATTTGGGTGTTAGTATTTAGCTATTTAAATAAACACCTCTGGTTAATTTGGTTATTTTGTGGTGTATTCCTTTTATTATCTTTTAATATCCTTCCATCTTCAACCCATTTCGATATTTATTCGCATTACTTATACCTCTCCATCAATGTCACTTTGATTCTATTCTATTTAGTCTAGCTGCAATTAAGCTGTAGCAGCAGTGTAAACTTACAGCATCCTTAAAAGCGCATGCGCGCAAAGTCTTGATTGGTGTATAGTTTTTTGCCTCCTTTTTTATATTTACTTCCTTTCGATAGTATTTTCCTTCAATTCGTCATTGTTTATTTTATTGATTGCATCTCAGCAATATTTGCTTTTCTAGACGAATATCTAGTGCTGTATACTACGTTGATGTCTTGATTTTTGGCTCCAGCTTGGCTGAAGAGTTTTCCAAGCGTATATGTACATAATTTTTTATTTCCTTTTTTGATCCAGTATTTTTATTTTGGTTTTATTTTGTATCGCACTCCACTTCATTTGTACTATTCTTGGATTTGCGTCCACCATAAGTTGTTGTCTTTGCATGTCATCGCTGATATTCTACCTTGCTGCATTTCTATCGCTTCATTACTGCACTGACCGACTTTTGCTGGAGTCTTTCTCTTTTTTTTATATTTAAAGTTGCAGAATAATAAACATGTATGCCTATTTGTAGGTAGATACACCGTCTGCCACATCGACCACCTACAAATTTTTGAAAGCCATCTTTGAGGTATCACCTCAACTTGTGATACTTTGTGTCAAAAATAGTCAAGCTGCGGTAAAGGCTTAATTGTATGTTGTTATTGAAAGAAAATATTTGCTCCTAATCGAAAAGACTAACGAATTACAAAATTCATTCAAAGTAAATTGCAAACTTTTTCTCGCCATATAACCGCTCTATTTCTAAGCAAATTTGCCGAAGAACCCATGGGTCTAAA
>NW_016161918.1:31252-47214 GCF_001687245.7 Rhagoletis zephyria | reverse complement strand
TTAGGTGTACATACTAATTCAGAAAATCATATTTTGGTTCATTATATGTGAAAACGATTGCCACCTGCATTGCAACGCGAATGTGAACGAACCATAAGCAAGAAAAGAACAATTCCTTCCTTTGAGGATCTGTGTACGGTGTTAGATGAACAGTATCAAATTATGATAACTTCTTCAAATCATAAATCGCATGTGAACGCGCAAAAGGGTACCCACGAAATTCGCCACAACAAAAGGGAGGTAACTTCACTTCATGTAGCGAAAAGAGTAACTGTGTGTCCAGTCTGTACGAAGGGGGAGCATCCAGTACGTGAATGCTCAGTTTTTCTAGCTCTTAATCTTACAGATCGCAAGGCCGCAGTTCGCAAGCTTAAACTTTGTTACAATGTTTAGGGCACAACCATCATTCTTCTAAGTGTAGCAGTCATCGAACGTGTATGAAGTGTGGTGCCAGTCATCACACCCANCATCCAGTACGTGAATGCTCAGTTTTTCTAGCTCTTAATCTTACAGATCGCAAGGCCGCAGTTCGCAAGCTTAAACTTTGTTACAATGTTTAGGGCACAACCATCATTCTTCTAAGTGTAGCAGTCATCGAACGTGTATGAAGTGTGGTGCCAGTCATCACACCCACATTCATACAGATGAGTCTACTGAGCAATCAGCCCCTACTTCTATGCATTTATCTATTATGAAAGGCGGTTTAGGCGCCGGCGAGGTGGCTACAGCCACCGTGCCAAGAAACCCAACGTCTACCAACTATAATTTTGATGTGCTACTACCAACGGCTGTGGTGACCATCGACGACAAAGAGGGTCAACCATATCACTTCAGAGCTTTTTTGGATCAAGGATCTCAGGCGTCGTTCATTACTGAGCAAGCTGTCCAGCAGTTGCGGTTATCACGAAAGAAAACTTGGGTTAACATCCAAGGTATATCAGGAGCAAAGGTAGCAGAAGGACGATCGTATGTTCTTATGTCCGTTGGTTCTCGATCATCGAACTAAATACACTGTCATGGCCTATGTTCTACCTAGAATAAGTGGGGCCATGCCCGATAAACAACTTCCACGTGGTCGCATTTGAAAGGCCTGGATCTAGCTGATCCGACATATCATCGTCCTCATGGTATCGACGTTTTACTTGATAATGACGTTTACGACGATTGCATTCTGAGTGACACGTATCGTGGGGAGAATGGTAGTCCCATAGCTCAAAAACCATTTTTGGTTATATTATTTCTGGCAAATTCTCCGCATCAAGGTCACCAATTATCACAGTTTCATCGTTAACCACTCAGGTCGAGATTGACCAGCTGCTAACCAAATTTTGGCAAATCGAAGAGTTACACAGTGAACATGTTCTGAGCAACGAAGACCAATGGTGTGACGAGTATTATCGCCACACACATCGCCGTCTAGATAATGGAAAATATGTTGTCCGTTTGCCATTGTTATCACAACATCAACCAGACAGGGTCATAGGTGCTTCTAGAGACATTGCTTTAAAACGATTTTTAAATCTAGAACGAAGGCTAACAAGGGATTCCGAACTGAAGAGAAGCTACCAAGACACCATCGACGAATATTTAGAGCTGGGCCAAATGCAACTTGTCACCTCATCCGAATCTCATCATCAGCATGCACCGCAGCGTGACACCGAATCCTATAATTTTTGCTATCTACCACATCATCCTATTATAAAGGAGTCGTCATCTACAACTAGACTTCGTGTCGTGTTCGACGCTTCGGCAAAAACTGCAAATGGAAATTCATTAAACGATATACTCGCAACTGGCACTGCTCTTTAGAGGGACTTATCAGCAGTCTTAATCAATTGGCGCTTTGCAAAATATGTATTTACTGCGGACATTGAGAAAATGTATCGCCGCATTGACGTTCATGAAGACGACGCACAATACCAGAGAATATTGTGGCGCAATGATCCGACAGAGGATATTAAAGAACATTTTTGTTCTACGGTGATGTTCGGTACGAGCTCCGCCCCATTTACAGCTATACGCACAATGCATCAGCTAGCTAACGATGAAGGAATAAAGTATCCCTAAGCGGTGGATGTGATAAAATATGAGATGTACGTAGACGATATTTTATCGGGGGGAGAATCTATTGAAAGGGCGCAGGAACTTCAACGCCAAATAATAGCCATGCTACATAGCGGTACATTTCAACTTCGCAAATGGGCGGCCAACAATCCGAAGCTGCTCGAAAACATTCCAACAGAACACAAAGCAACACATGGTGTGTTGCACCTCAACGCAAAGGAAACCATAAAAACTTTGGGCCTATCATGGAACCCAGCGACTGACAATTTCGAATTCAATCTAAATTTTAAACTTCCAAGTGGTGGCGCCACAAAACGGAGCATTTTGTCAACTACAGCGCGTTTATTCGATCCGCTCGGCTGGGTTAATCCGGTAATAGTTACAGGGGAAATCATCATGCAACAATTATGGTCATTGAAACTTGGCTGGGATACACCAGTGCCAGGCGATATACAAACTCCTTGGAAGCGGTTTATAGAGGAGCTACCTAATATCTCCCAAATACGTCTTCCACGTTGGTTGGATACTGGTGCCACTAATCCGGCTAAGGAGCTACACGTGTTCTGCGACGCGTCTACACTTGCATATTCAGCAACAGCCTATCTACGAGCGCGCGATGATGGCGGAAAATGGTGCACCAGTCTACTACTGGCGAAGTGCAAGGTTGCCCCCATTAAACCGAAAATTACTATCCCACGAGCGGAGTTATGTGGAGCGCTTCTTGCAGCAAGGCTTGTTCAGTTTTTGCAGAGACACCTGCGCCTTCCTATCGATAATTCACGCATACATTTTTGGACGGATTCAATGATTGTTTTGGGATGGATTCGTGGAGATCCCAATCGTTGGAAAATTTTCGTATCTAATCGTATCAATAAAATTTTGGAAGTTTCGGAGGAAGGTCAGTGGCGATACGTTGCATCAGAGGATAATCCGGCTGATTGTTCTAGTCGAGGACTAAGTTCACTGAAACTAGCGCGATATCAGTTATGGTGGCGCGGACCATCTTGGCTGAGTTTACCAGCAAGTGAATGGCCAAATCACAATATTACTGAAAACGTTACTGTTAAATCTGAGGAATGTCAAGCGAAGTAAATCAAAGTCAATTTCAGTAGTACTGAGAAAGATCACATCCACCACGTTATTGAAAAATATTCATCGTACGCACAACTTGTGCGAGTCATCGCCTACTGCCACCGGTTCATCTTCAATTGCGCCGTTTTAACGCATTGACAGTGAATGAGTTAGACAATAGCCTATCGAGCATCCTGCGGATAATTCAGCAAAGTGCTTTCCCTCGCGAATGGGATGTACTTTCAGCCAATAAGGCTTTGCAAGAAAAAAGTACCATCGCCCCACTTAATCCATTCTTTGATCAACAGGAAAGGGTAATTCGACTAGGTGGGCGATTGCGCGAATCACGTCTACCTATTGCAGAGTAGTACCCATATATCCTACCACAAAAACATCATTTTTCTAATTTAATTATAATAGCATCACACTTGCGCACTCTGCACGGTGGAGTTGCAGCCTCTCGCGAATGGGATGTACTTTCAGCCAATAAGGCTTTGCAAGAAAAAAGTACCATCGCCCCACTTAATCCATTCTTTGATCAACAGGAAAGGGTAATTCGACTAGGTGGGCGATTGCGCGAATCACGTCTACCTATTGCAGAGTAGTACCCATATATCCTACCACAAAAACATCATTTTTCTAATTTAATTATAATAGCATCACACTTGCGCACTCTGCACGGTGGAGTTGCAGCCACATTGCATTACATTCGTAAACGCTTCTGGATCTTAAATGCTCGTAATGCAGTTCGAACGGCCATCCATCGCTGTATTATCTGTTATCGCTATAATCCAAAACCTGCACAACAACTTATGGGAAATCGGCCAGCTCCACGAGTTTGTTCATCTAGGCCGTTTTCTTCAACTGGAGTGGATTATGCCGGCCCAATGCACATATTGCCATCACGGGGTAAAGGCCTAACATCAGTAAAGGGATATGTAGCGCTTTTCATTTGTCTCGTCACTAAGGCGATACATTTAGAACCAGTTGGAGGTCTTTCTGCAGAATTATTCATCGGGGCCCTTAAACGTTTTATTGGTCGCAGAGGAGTTTGCAAAAATATTTATAGTGATTGTGGGACCAATTTTGTCGGCGCCAATCGAAAACTCCAAGCTGATCGGCACGCATACGAAAAATATGTACAGACACAGATCGCACCCTTTCTTCTTGAACAACATATACAGTGGCATTTTATCCCTCCATCGGCGCCTCCTTTTGGAGGTCTTTGGGAGGCAGGAGTAAAATCGATGAAATACCATTTGAAGCGCGTTGGCTCAGATTGAATCCTGCCTCAGCCTCCAGCCCGCTGTGCCCGATGTCGAATGATCCTGACGACTTAACAGTGCTTACTCCAGGTCATTTTAACCGGCGATGCGTTATTAGCTCCTCCGGTCATGGAAATTGAAAAAATTTGTCTTCTCGATCGGTGGAAGAACTGCCAGTAGCTGTCGCGATTACAAAAACGCCCAAAGTGGCTAAAAACAAAGAATAATATACAAATAAATGACAGTGTTGGTAAAAGACGAACGAGTTCCGAGCAATGTGTGGCCACTCGGACGCATATTACATACATATCAAGGAGATGATCACCTAGTACGAGTCGTGGAACTAAAAACGCAAAATGGGATACTAAAGCGCCCAATAACTAAGTTATGTCTACTGCCTATCGCAGACAATTGGCACGATTCAAACCAACAACCCATTTCTTAATATCATTTGTATAACTATTTGCTCTCATTCCAGTCTCAGCCCAGTCGAGATTCAACTTATGATAGTGCAGTATCCAAGCATATCATCGGCGGGGACGAATGTTGAAACTCCTTCTAAACAACACTACCTTCAACACGCCTGCCATGTAACACTACCTTTAACACGCCTACCATGTAGCACCACCTTTAACACCCACACTGCCGTCAACAAATGACGGGTTATAAGACAGAGAGCGAAAAGTGAAAAATTGCTTCATCACCCAGCAGCGGCAGCGAGCAGATTTTCTACGAAATAAAATACATTTCTTTTCAATAAATTAATATTACAAACAAATAGTTTAATATATTTATTTTATTTATAAGTAGCGAGTTATCCTACTCAATTGGACTCACGTCAACAAACACTGATAATGTTATGAGGCAGGGTGAATGGTCTGAAGAGAGATAAAATAAGGCTTTTTTAAATATTTTTATGTGAATTTTTTAAGCTTAAACCGTTTTGTCATTCGAGGTGATTTGGCAAAAAACATCTTTAAGAAACTATTTTTGTTCATAAAAAACTCCATTTTTGGAGGTATTTTCAAATCGGTCCAGCTCGCTTAGATCTTTATATTTTTCCGAAATATTTTGGTGGACGTCTTAAAATATAATAGATTTTATAATTCCAATGTAAAAACAGTACCGATTTTTTTTCTAATGTACATTCATATATGTACATATTCACGTATTCATTTTACCGCCCTCAGCTCAGAGATTTCGGTCTGGCTGGCGTAAAAAATATATGCGATTAAAGAGCAGCAACCGTATTAGTGGTCCACCCAATTAAGAGAACTCCCAGAAGTGCCGCTGGCTAATTTACAATTTGTACCTATGTATGTATGTATGTAAGTGTTTGAAGTTTTATATTCAAATTCTAATAAGAAATATAAACAAACGTCAACAAAGAGAGAGTGGTGCCTACTTAATTTAGAAATCCCTCGGTTTACTTAACTCTGGGCCAGTTTTCAATGTTCTAAGTTATTGTCTGCTCTAGGAATATAACAATTTTAAGTTACTTAACTTTCTATTTATATATTTAACTCTGGATGTTCTGCAAGTGGGCCTTATATGCGTAAATTTAAAAAAATATTTTTTAGAATGTAGATTAATTAATTTTAGCAATCTTTCAAAAAGTAAAAAAACAGCATCAAAAATCTCATTATTATGATTCCGTTGAAAAGATTTTTTAATACCTTTTTTGAGCTTAAACCGTTTTGTCATTCGAGGTGATTTTGTCAAAAAACATCTTTAAGAAACTATTTTTATTCATAAAAAACTCGATTTTTGGGGGTATTTTCAAATCGGTCAAGCCNAAAAACAGCATCAAAAATCTCATTATTATGATTCCGTTGAAAAGATTTTTTAATACCTTTTTTGAGCTTAAACCGTTTTGTCATTCGAGGTGATTTTGTCAAAAAACATCTTTAAGAAACTATTTTTATTCATAAAAAACTCGATTTTTGGGGGTATTTTCAAATCGGTCAAGCCCGCTTAAATCTTAATATTTTTCCGAAATATTTTGGTGGACATCTTAAAATATAATAGATTTTATAATTCCAATGGCAAAACAGTACCGATTGTTTTTTTATGGGGAGTGATGCAGTCTAATGTACATACATATGTACATACATACATACAGATGCGTGCAAATTATGTTTATTTATTTATTTTTAATAATTTTCATTTAAAATATAATTCAATCTATATCAGAAACCACAATAACAAAAGTTGCAAAGCTTGCACAAATTGCAAAAAAATTAATCAAACTTCAAAAAATTGTCATCAAAATTTCAAAATTTTTAATTAGAATATATAGAAAATGTTGGGGTATGCAGTTTTGTAGCCCATTCAATTTTAGTATAATAAAGTGCAAGTTTCAAGTCGCTAAACCTTACCGTTGATTTTTTAGAATTTTTTTTTGTGGAGGGTGTTGCGCATTTTCTTCCATATAACACATGATCAAAATTTTTTTTACATGGAAAAAAATCGGCAACACCCTCGACAAAAAAAGTTCTAAAAAATCAACGATAATTTTTAGCGACTTGAAACTTCCAATTTATTATACTAAAATTGAATGGGCTACAAAACTGCATACCCCAACATTTTCTATATATTCTAATTAAAAATTTTGAAAATTTGATAACGATTTTTTTAAGTTTGATTATTTTTTTTGCAATTTGTGCAAGCTTTGCAACTTTTGTTATTGTGGTTTCTGCTATAGATTGAACTATATTTTAAATGAAAATTATTAAAAATAAATAAATAAACATAATTTGCAAGCAATATCGTTTTGAATTTCGTTGTTAATTAGTTGCACGCATCTGTATGTACATATTCACGTATTCATTTTTCCGCCTTCAGCTCTGAGATTTCGGTCAGTCTGGCGTAAAAAATATATGCGATTAAAAAGCACCAACCTTATTAGTGGTCCACCCAATTAAGAGTACTCTCAGAAGTGCCGCTGGCCAATTTACAATTTGTGCCTATATATGTATGTAGGTAAGGGTTTGAAATTTTATATTCAAATTCTAATAAGAAATGTAAACAAATGTCAAAAAAAGAGGGAGTGGTGCCTACTTAGTTTAGAAATCCCTCGGTTTGCTTAACTCTGGGTCAGTTTTCAATGCTATAAGGTATTGTCTGGTTTAGGAATATAACAATTTAATTTTGGGCTACTTAACTCTCCATTTATATATTTAACTCTGGATGTTCTGCAAGTGGACTTTATGTGCGTAGATTTAAACAAATATTTTTTAGAATATAGATTAATTAGTTTTATGCTGCTAAAATTTTTGGCTTTAATAAATTACAGAAAAATCTCCAATTTAATTAAACCCTAATATTTGAGGTGCATTTTACTTGGTCGTCATAGTACGGCAACGTTCCTGAAATGACCTTCCCGAAATGACGATACCGTGATGCTGATGTACATTGTGCATATTGTAACGGCTATCTCCTAAGAGGCTGCTTGAAAAATAAAAACTAAAGGGAATCAAGGTAGGAGTACGCATTCGAGGCTGGTCTGCATACCTGGCTGTGCTGCGGCTTAGCTCACGGAAAATGGGCGTGAGCTTGCCCCGGTACATACTGCGATGACCGTACAAAAAAAATATAGTAGTGTGCAGAAACAACAAAAACGAACCAGCGATTTTCTTATGAAGCAGCAAAACGCAATTCTTTTTATTCCAATAGTCCCGTATCCGCTTCGCTGATCTGGTCTGACAGGGCTTTTCACCACTGTCTGCAAGTGTGCATATCTCGGAAAAACTTTTCGTGCTTTCGAACTTCCCTGCGCAATGTATAAATATCCGTTATATCCAAATGCAATAGTTCATGTCGCAGATCCGGTTTAAGATTTCTTAGTAAAATCTCAACAAGTTCTGATTCGCCTAATGGAAATCTCAACCGATCACACATAAGCATTATGGCCTCAAAATATTCGTCAAATAACTCGGATGGTTTCTGTTTCCGTCGTCTAATGTCGTCACGCATTTCCGAATCCGTAGAAAATTCTTTAAACTGTTGACGCAATGCTTCGCATAAGCTGAACCACTCCAGATGGTCTGCATGTTGCCGATAACGCCAGAAGCATTGTAGGGCTTTACCGTCGAAAATGGAATGTACATGCTGACACAAGACGTCAAAATTTCCATTCAAGTGCAATGAAGTCAAGCTGTTGATACGGTATATAAACTAATCTACAGACATGCTGTCGGTGGAACCATTAAAACGTGTCTGCCACTTTCTAATTAGGTTCGATATCGTTTCGTTTGCTAACCATAGATTACCAATTCCTAGCGACTCTGTTCTACGTTGATTGTTAAATATGCGCCTAGAGCTGCGTTCATCGAAAGGAGTTTCGCGTGGCCACTCTGGTGGATCGCCACGTCTGGAATGAATAGGTGACGGTATTCCGGGTCTTCCTAAATGCATGTTTTGAAAAATCGTTCTCACTTCAGTTGCAAGTGTGTTCGAAATTTCGTTTCGAAAATATGACATAGACTGCGAAATGTTTTCCTGTATTCGACGTTCGGAAATCGTATTAATTTTAGGTGTAGGATTTGCAGTAGTCCCGAGGTGATTTTTAGGACTTTGCCCTCGATCCGGAGCACGTCTTACCTCGGCCGCACCGCACTGTTGCGGGTTGCCTTGAGCATACCGGCGGGTATTTCGACGATCGCGCGGAATAGCGCCCGTTCCTTTACTAACTGATTCCGAAACAGTTTTTAGGTCGGATGCCAGGCAGGCTTGTCGACAGACTGGACAGGTCTGGTTTTTATCGAACCATGTACGAATACAAGTGGAATGAAAATGATGCTTACACGGAGTTTCCACCTTTTCGCTGTTTGTATGCAAATTTTCGCTACAAATCGTACAGATCGTTTTGTTTACCTTGTCGTGGCCTACGCCACCAGCGGAATTGTCCGGACTGTGCGTGATCGGCATTATCGCCCTTAATGTGCTCCAACTGGCAACAAAACTCAAAACTCTCAAAGACAATTTCTAAATATCTTAAGTTACACGTATAATCTATGTATAATGAACCTCTCCAACTAACAATAACAATGGTAATTTTTATTTTTATTTTATTTTATTTATTTTTTTTTATCTCTTTCTTTCCTTTTGATGAGTCAAGGGTTAAAACACACGATTTCTAAATTGAACTGAGTGTTTGAAACCTCTTCTCACTAGCTGCGTTTTTCCGTCGTTTCGACGGTTTGCAAACGCCCAACGGAGTCCGTAGGGTAGGGAAAGTCGCCTCCCTGTGACCAGTCTTCAGGTCCTGTAACAATCACTGGGTGTTAAGTCCAGTAACCTCCATGAGCTACGGGCGACAGCACTGTAAATCTGGCTGATAAAAATTCGATGTTCTGACTGGAGGACTGATTTGGTTTGCACCGTACAGGTGACTGCAATGGAAAGTTTCCATTACCATTATGATATGAAGGAGAAATACCTCTAAAAATTCGGGCATACCTGTTTTTTTCCTGTTTCCGCTGGTAGCTTTTCAATTTCTCAAGCTATATCAAATGGCTGCTCGATGAAATTATATTTCACTCGACTCCGCTTAAACACTTGAACAGAACTTAATTACTCTTTTTTAGGCGCCTTAATTTAAAACAAATTTTTCTACGCTTGTTCACCGCGTTGTCTGACTCGTTTCTGGTCTGCAATTTTTTCATAAATGCACGAGCATTAGGAAAATTTCTTAGCTGTACGTCAACTTTGCCTACAACGGTATAATCAGGCGATCCGGCATATAACAATAGAACTTGCTCGCTTCAGAGATGTATTATGTATTTATGTACGTATGCATGTAGCTATGTACTAGTGGTTTATCATACCTTAACGCTTGCTCACGCTCATTGCCTATGCATATGGGCAAATCTAGAAAATAGGCACACTTTCAAACAAAAAATTTTAATTTTTAAATTTGTGAGCACACCTATGTTTTATATATCATTTTATTCGTAATCTCTTAATAAATCTATTAATATAAGTGTAATTCATATTCATCAAGTGCTTCAAAAGTTAGACGAGGAATAAGCATGAAATAGAAAACAAAAGAATAAGCTGGGTTGAAATTACGCTGTTCAAGTTGTAAACTTTGAGGAAAGATTTTGAAAGTTGAACTCATTTAATTGGGATGTTCTAAATTCAATGGCATGCCCTGTTTTACCAGATTGGCTCCGGTTTTCGAGATAACGGTACTTGAAAATTTGATTAAATTTTAACTCTTTTATAAATAACTCCCTCAATTTTGAAGTTATTTTACTAAAATTTTGCACATAACAGTTTTTTAATATTACCTTAATTATTCCTTAAAATTATCGAAATAGGTTAACATTAACATATAGCTCCAATACAACTGATTACTCAGATATGTGTTTTTGCGCAATAACTCTAACTTCATATCTGAATAATAAATTGTATGCGTGCTATATGTTAAATTGAACCTATACATTTGTCGAAAAAAAAGTTGCTTTGATACCACTCTCGAAATATTCTGACTAAAAGAAGTAATCATTAAGAGTAGTAAATCAGGGTTTTTACACACTTCTAGAGATAAATTTTTTTAAGCATTTTACAGGTATATAAGGACTAGCAGTTATGGAAAGATTTATATCGTTTCGACGTGTTTTCCAAATGTGGCTTTAATTAAAGTGTTTTTGGAATAAAAATTACGCTCAAGATCGCAGAATATTTTATCTTTAAAAGTTGGTTTATTCTGAAAGCACAGCTCTTGCTCAGGTATGAAATTATTCGTAATTGTTTGTAGTATAAAATACATACTTAAAAAGTTCTTAAACTTAAATGCTTCAAAAACTATACGCGATAAACCGAAAATTTTGAAAATTGTGAAATGTGGAATTACAGACTTTGAGTTACTTACCATTTCGTTATTTTTTAATGCACACTTTTCTTGCCTACTACATTTGAAGTGTACACATAAGTACTAATTGTACATATAATTTCAAGTCAGTATATGGTGTGCTTCAAAAGTTATGGCATAATTAGTTTTTCACCTCTTAAAAATTACATAAAAAATTCACTTGTTTTCATTATTATTTTTTATTTAAACACCTATAATTCAAAAGTTATGCGGCAAATTGATCCAATTTTTTTTTTGAGGCTTCAAGTATACGTCAATGAATTATATCCAAAAGCAACCAGCTTGATATAGTTTCCAACGGTGAAAATAAAGCTAAAAACATCAAGGTTACCTGTTTTTTAGATTTGCCCATATACCTATCTGTTTGTCTCTAATCTCCCAGCAGTATAATTGCTTCCTTATGATCGTCATAAATGTCCCAGCAGTAAAATCGGTTCCTTATGATCCTCATAACATTTGCAATTAAAACTGACCTACCCCTTTTATTTAATTATTTATTCAGTTAAATATTAACCAGTCACCTATCAAAACGCACTTTGGAAAGACCTGATACGTTCAGTGAAACACGGTTTGAAGATTTAGGGCTGCGTTTACGAAAAGAGAAATCTTCCCCGGACTACTATGCGTTAATTACACTGTGAGACAAATGGTAGGGGTCAGTGATCGGGAAGCGTTCAAACTACCGGGGAAAGTTATATCGGTAAAAAAGAAGTTATACGTGTCCCGGCGTTTCGCTTGGTCACGTCTAGGAATCGAGATATATATATAACTATCATATAGGGGAAATTGTCACCTTTGGTGGTCTTTTTTTGACATAACTCGAGAACCACTAGTCCGATTTTGCTCAAACAAATTTAAAAAAATTAAAAATTACAATTCCTTTAATCTGTTCATATAACGTTTTTCTATATAATCAACAGTTTTGCCGGTAAAAATAAATGTATGAAGAAAAAAAATATTTTTTGCCTAAAATATTAAATTTTTTTAAAACTGTTGATTATATAGAAAAACGTTATATGAACAGATTAAAGGAATTGTAATTTTTAATTTTTTTAAATTTGTTTGAGCAAAATCGGACTAGTGGTTCTCGAGTTATGTCAAAAAAAGACCACCAAAGGTGACAATTTCCCCTATATGATATTTATATATATATCTCGATTCCTAGACGTGACCCAGCGAATCGCCGTATAACTTGTTTTTGACCGATATAACATTTCCCGTTGGTTTCATCCCATCCCGATTTTGACTGTCGCATAGGTGTTTTTTGACCAATCGAATTTTTCTTAATGGATTTTGGAAGCGTTGCCGAATTGATTTATCGGCTATTTCGGATTGACTGTCAATTACATTAATGGTAAATGAGATAGAATGTTAGGTTTACTGCAATGTTGGACATAAAACTATTTTTAACCGAAATTCCCCACCTCCATGATTTTGACCGTTATACTAATACATATCTATAATAAACTCTTTTTGTAATGAACTTGTACCGAATAAGTGAACTGCGTTTTTTTGAACATTTAACCGCAGGATATAAAATCTGAAAAGCTTTCCAAAAAACCCATTTAACGCAGAAAAAACAAAAACTATTTTACTATTTATTAAAAATATTTTTGTTTTTCATATCTTGTCTTTGATTAACTAACTAATTAATTTATGTACAATTACGCAAATCAGCATGTTCCATATCTAAATTTCTAACCTTATAAGAAGATGCTTTTACCAAATGTATGATACACCTGTAATATGTAAATAAAAGTATATGTATTGTGGTTTAAAAATATACATTTTCTTTAATTACAGATGTAACGGTAATTTTACAAGAAATGATTCAAAAGTTATTAAGGATATCTGTAATAGATCCAGCACCTATCTTCAAGACTGTCTAACACTTAATAAACTTACTAGCGTGGAGGAAATTAAATTGGTAAGTTGCAGCATAAGCTTTGAACCAAGTACTGAGCAGGTATCGAAAAAAAAATTCCCGTAACGAAACCTGATACTAAGGCAATTTTTGCTTCGGATTTTTTGTCCTGGATATGACAGATGTAAAGAGTAACTCCCTTACAACAAATCTCTGAAAACAACAGCGAACTGTATTTAAGGTGGGGGAGACTCTGCTATTGAAAAAAATAAACAAAGAAGGAAAACTGCAGAGAGTTAATTCCAAAATAGGGGAATTTTCTTAGGAAAAACAAAAATATTCAACGTAACCCAGCCCAGTAAATTCTTCGGGCAACAACTTGTCCGCAGTAAAAAAGTATATAATTTGTGCTTTTTTTGTTTTTTTTTTTATTGATTGACTGTCAACCTGTGCGGACGTGTTTTTTAATCGCTCCGCCGAGAAATTATTAATAATTCACGTAAAGCAGGGGAAAAAATAGAACAAACGCGAAAAGACAATACTAAACATAAACAAACTTCCTGCTTATTTGCCTGTAATTGTAAATTGCTTTTTCAGAATTTTCGCAATGCCGCGAGAAGTTCAAATAAATGTGCCAACATACAATAAAATAAAAGCAGCTCCGGCCCCTCCGCGCTTACCGAATAGTGAAACAAGCACCAAGTGCAGTGAAACGAACCTTGCCGTAACAGATGCTGACCAAAAGCATTCAGCTGATCGACGAAATGCTTACTTTTCGTTCGTTTCCCCCGCAAACAATGCTGGGGTCGAATCGTTACAGACGTGAACGAGTCGGCAATTNTTTTTCTCTTCTTCTTCCTTTTTTAAGTCACAATAGACATTGAAGTGTCAAAATAAGTGAAAAGTAAATAAAGAAAAGCGGCAAAACTAAAATGGAGCCGAGCCTTTTATTTTATTTAAGCTCTAGCGAAAGCGAAAATGACGAAAGAGTTGTGCGTAAGCAACTTCGGGGCAGAAGCAATCCATTGGCATTATCCGACAACGCGTAAGTAATTATACATAGGAAATAAATTACCTTCTCTACTCCTATACTTCCAGATTCATCAAAAGATTTCGGTTAAGCAAGGAGGCATTCCAGTATGTTTTATCGAAAACAAACATAAACTGCGATGACACAAAAGCCGTTCCTGCTGCTTTGCAATTGGCTACAAGCCTCTCACTCCTTGCAAGTGGTAACTATCAGCACACAGTTGATAGCGATTACCTGATAGGTATGTGCACGGTATCAAAATTGACGTCCAACGTCTTAAAAGAAATGGAAACGAAATTGTGTCCGGAATTTATAAAGTTCCAGCCCAACGAATCTTCAAGATGTAAGGAGTGGTTTGCGGAAAAATATAAAATACCTGGAGGTAGGAAGAGGCGTTCTAATGAAATGCGTAGTGAATCCAATGTTTTTCCTTTTAGTGGTTGGATGCGTAGACGGAACACACATTGGATTACAAAAGCCAATTAGAGACGAGCACATGTACTTCAACAGGAAAGGTTACCATAGTCTTAACGTTATGCTAGTCAATTTATTTTCTTTTATTTTAACATTTTATTGCTAATATTCCGTTTGCCAGATTTGTGACCACACTTGCAAGATTCTTGCCATAAATTGTCAATATGGAGATGCAGCCCATGACTCCTGAAAAGGTCCACCACATGTAATTGTTTGGTGAGGTTTTCCCACAAACGGTTGGCCGTTGGTTTTCCCTGCGAGCAGTCTGGGAGTAAACTCTTTGCCAAGTCAGGGTGTTCGGTCATGAACTCCGCCATGAGTTCCTTCTGCGTAGAGTTTAATTTATTGTAGTTGGTCCTAAAATAAGAAAAATAGCTATAAACTTGTATATGTTTGCACAAATTTTATAATTACTTACATTTAAAAAAAAAATATCAAATTTTGCGCGCGTACGTTCGTCAAATATTAATCGAATGACAGTTCGAACGAACGAGTGCGTTCACTTGCTCGTTCACGCCTGTCATAATACCGAATTACGATATGAGAAGTTCGTTCACGTCTGTCACAATCCGATTTTGTCATTTTTACGTGACGAGTTGCTCGTTCACGACTGTTACGATTCGAGCCCTGATCGCGATAAATCGTTCTCTCCTTCCCCTCAAACACCTTGGCATGCACAGTCGCCAATGTCTCTGGTAGACCAAGTTGGTCTAACGCAACAACAAAGCACTAGCTTAGCAACAAGCACAGTAACAACGGTGTGCGCAGCTCTCACAACAACGACTACAACCACGGCTTCAGCAATGACAGCGGTTTCACAACGCAGTTCACCCACACCTGCACAAACGGAAATTTCGGCACCAGCCCAAGCCAAGCAACGCAGCTCAGCGCAAGTTGACCTACTTAATCCAACAACCCGTACATTGACTCAAACGGGTATTGATAGTTATATACAAGTCAAACGAAAATTAAGCCCACAGCAGAAAAAAATTGCAAACCCATCAAAAATTGCAAAAACGAAAACCACTGACATTAACCCTCTACTGGGAAATAAGTTTGCGATTCTGGACAACGAATGTGACAAAGAGCCGAATGAAGTTTCTAAAGCCAAACCCAAACCGCCCCCAATTTATTTACGAGAGCAAAACTTTAGTGAGCTCGTGAATAAATTAACTCAGCTTATTGGAGACAATACGTTCCACGTAACGTCAGTTACCAAGGGAAATATTAAAGAGACCAAACTTCAGATTCTAACTGAAGAAAACACCTTAATGAATATAAGAAAAACTTCTATACGTACCAGCTCAAAAGCAGCAA
>NW_016161918.1:21255-31227 GCF_001687245.7 Rhagoletis zephyria | reverse complement strand
TTATTCATTGGCTTTGTTCTGGCTTAAGTTCTGCCTTAAACATAGGCTGAGCGATTTTTGCTCTGTTGATAATATTGACAACATTTTTAACAGAAAATCCTGCCTTCGCTAGAGCATGAGCAATATTACCAATGGGTACACTTGATTCTATACCGTTTATTACTACTTGCAGTCCTTTGCTGCTTTTGAGCTGGTACGTATAGAAGTTTTTCTTATATTCATTAAGGTGTTTTCTTCAGTTAGAATCTGAAGTTTGGTCTCTTTAATATTTCCCTTGGTAACTGACGTTACGTGGAACGTATTGTCTCCAATAAGCTGAGTTAATTTATTCACGAACTCACTAAGTTTTGCTCTCGTAAATAAATTGGGGGCGGTTTGGGTTTGGCTTTAGAAACTTCATTCGGCTCTTTGTCACATTCGTTGTCCAGAATCGCAAACTTATTTCCCAGTAGAGGGTTAATGTCAGTGGTTTTCGTTTTTGCAATTTTTGATGGGTTTGCAATTTTTTTCTGCTGTGGGCTTAATTTTCGTTTGACTTGTATATAACTATCAATACCCGTTTGAGTCAATGTACGGGTTGTTGGATTAAGTAGGTCAACTTGCGCTGAGCTGCGTTGCTTGGCTTGGGCTGGTGTCGAAATTGCCGTTTGTGCAGGTGTGGGTGAACTGCGTTGTGAAACCGCTGTCATTGCTGAAGCCGTGGTTGTAGTCGTTGTTGTGAGAGCTGCGCACACCGTTGTTACTGTGCTTGTTGCTAAGCTAGTGCTTTGTTGTTGCGTTAGACCAACTTGGTCTACCAGAGACATTGGCGACTGTGCATGCCAAGGTGTTTGAGGGGAAGGAGAGAACGATTTATCGCGATCAGGGCTCGAATCGTAACAGTCGTGAACGAGCAACTCGTCACGTAAAATTGACAAAATCGGATTGTGACAGACGTGAACGAACTTCTCATATCGTAATTCGGTATTATGACAGGCGTGAACGAGCAAGTGAACGCACTCGTTCGTTCGAACTGTCATTCGATTAATATTTGACGAACGTACGCGCGCAAAATTTGATATTTTTTTTTTAAATGTAAGTAATTATAAAATTTGTGCAAACATATACAAGTTTATAGCTATTTTTCTTATTTTAGGACCAACTACAATAAATTAAACTCTACGCAGAAGGAACTCATGGCGGAGTTCATGACCGAACACCCTGACTTGGCAAAGAGTTTACTCCCAGACTGCTCGCAGGGAAAACCAACGGCCAACCGTTTGTGGGAAAACCTCACCAAACAATTACATGTGGTGGACCTTTTCAGGAGTCATGGGCTGCATCTCCATATTGACAATTTATGGCAAGAATCTTGCAAGTGTGGTCACAAATCTGGCAAACGGAATATTAGCAATAAAATGTTAAAATAAAAGAAAATAAATTACTAGCATAACGTTAAGACTATGGTAACCTTTCCTGTTGAAGTACATGTGCTCGTCTCTAATTGGCTTTTGTAATCCAATGTGTGTTCCGTCTACGCATCCAACCACTAAAAGGAAAAACATTGGATTCACTACGCATTTCATTAGAACGCCTCTTCCTACCTCCAGGTATTTTATATTTTTCCGCAAACCACTCCTTACATCTTGAAGATTCGTTGGGCTGGAACTTTATAAATTCCGGACACAATTTCGTTTCCATTTCTTTTAAGACGTTGGACGTCAATTTTGATACCGTGCACATACCTATCAGGTAATCGCTATCAACTGTGTGCTGATAGTTACCACTTGCAAGGAGTGAGAGGCTTGCAGCCAATTGCAAAGCAGCAGGAACGGCTTTTGTGTCATCGCAGTTTATGTTTGTTTTCGATAAAACATACTGGAATGCCTCCTTGCTTAACCGAAATCTTTTGATGAATCTGGAAGTATAGGAGTAGAGAAGGTAATTTATTTCCTATGTTAATTACTTACGCGTTGTCGGATAATGCCAATGGATTGCTTCTGCCCCGAAGTTGCTTACGCACAACTCTTTCGTCATTTTCGCTTTCGCTAGAGCTTAAATAAAATAAAAGGCTCGGCTCCATTTTAGTTTTGCCGCTTTTCTTTATTTACTTTTCACTTATTTTGACACTTCAATGTCTATTGTGACTTAAAAAAGGAAGAAGAGAAAAATAATCGATAACCAAATAAACAATAACGATTCGTTCTCCTTCGATTGTTATCATCCGATATTGTTCATTCGATTAAACGATCACGTAATTTGTGTTCGTACAATTGCCGACTCGTTCACGTCTGTAACGATTCGACCCCAGCATTGTTTGCGGGGGAAACGAACGAAAAGTAAGCATTTCGTCGATCAGCTGAATGCTTTTGGTCAGCATCTGTTACGGCAAGGTTCGTTTCACTGCACTTGGTGCTTGTTTCACTATTCGGTAAGCGCGGAGGGGCCGGAGCTGCTTTTATTTTATTGTATGTTGGCACATTTATTTGAACTTCTCGCGGCATTGCGAAAATTCTGAAAAAGCAATTTACAATTACAGGCAAATAAGCAGGAAGTTTGTTTATGTTTAGTATTGTCTTTTCGCGTTTGTTCTATTTTTTCCCCTGCTTTACGTGAATTATTAATAATTTCTCGGCGGAGCGATTAAAAAACACGTCCGCACAGGTTGACAGTCAATCAATAAAAAAAAAAACAAAAAAAGCACAAATTATATACTTTTTTACTGCGGACAAGTTGTTGCCCGAAGAATTTACTGGGCTGGGTTACGTTGAATATTTTTGTTTTTCCTAAGAAAATTCCCCTATTTTGGAATTAACTCTCTGCAGTTTTCCTTCTTTGTTTATTTTTTTCAATAGCAGAGTCTCCCCCACCTTAAATACAGTTCGCTGTTGTTTTCAGAGATTTGTTGTAAGGGAGTTACTCTTTACATCTGTCATATCCAGGACAAAAAATCCGAAGCAAAAATTGCCTTAGTATCAGGTTTCGTTACGGGAATTTTTTTTTCGATACCTGCTCAGTACTTGGTTCAAAGCTTATGCTGCAACTTACCAATTTAATTTCCTCCACGCTAGTAAGTTTATTAAGTGTTAGACAGTCTTGAAGATAGGTGCTGGATCTATTACAGATATCCTTAATAACTTTTGAATCATTTCTTGTAAAATTACCGTTACATCTGTAATTAAAGAAAATGTATATTTTTAAACCACAATACATATACTTTTATTTACATATTACAGGTGTATCATACATTTGGTAAAAGCATCTTCTTATAAGGTTAGAAATTTAGATATGGAACATGCTGATTTGCGTAATTGTACATAAATTAATTAGTTAGTTAATCAAAGACAAGATATGAAAAACAAAAATATTTTTAATAAATAGTAAAATAGTTTTTGTTTTTTCTGCGTTAAATGGGTTTTTTGGAAAGCTTTTCAGATTTTATATCCTGCGGTTAAATGTTCAAAAAAAACGCAGTTCACTTATTCGGTACAAGTTCATTACAAAAAGAGTTTATTATAGATATGTATTAGTATAACGGTCAAAATCATGGAGGTGGGGAATTTCGGTTAAAAATAGTTTTATGTCCAACATTGCAGTAAACCTAACATTCTATCTCATTTACCATTAATGTAATTGACAGTCAATCCGAAATAGCCGATAAATCAATTCGGCAACGCTTCCAAAATCCATTAAGAAAAATTCGATTGGTCAAAAAACACCTATGCGAAAGTCAAAATCGGGATGGGATGAAACCAACGGGAAATGTTATATCGGTCAAAAACAAGTTATACGGCGATTCGCTGGGTCACGTCTAGGAATCGAGATATATATATAAATATCATATAGGGGAAATTGTCACCTTTGGTGGTCTTTTTTTGACATAACTCGAGAACCGATTTTGTTCAAACAAATTTAGAAAAATTAAAAATTACAGTTCCTTTAATCTGTTCATATAACGTTTTTCTATATAATCAACAGTTTTGCCGGTAAAAATAAAGGTATGAAGAAAAAAAATATTTTTTGCCTAAAATATTAAATTTTTTTAAAACTGTTGATTATATAGAAAAACGTTATATGAACAGATTAAAAAACGCAGTGCACCCAATCTACAACCTACGATACCTTCTACACCGAAGAATAACAGTGGAGGAGCCGCACAAGCGAAACGGTCCCGTACAGTGCACAAATTGTGAAGAATTTGGGCGCACCAGAACATACTGTACCTTGCGCCAGTTTGTGTTGCCTGTGGCGACCTTCACGCTTCCGCATCTTGCAAGGCTATCAAAGCTGATGTGGCTGTAAAGAAATGCAGTAATTGCGGAGGTAACCACACCGCCAATTATAGGGGATGCCCTGTATACAAAGACTTAAAGTCTCGCATGAATCAGCGCAACACAGCCGTACGCTCTTCCACCACTCCAACTAGCTCTTATACATACCAACACCTCACGCCATCAACCACTACACCAGGAGCCTTTTTTGCCAATGCGCAGTGAGTTCCCAACGTTTCATTTGCGACGCATTAAAACTACAAACGTAGAAAAGCACGGCGAAATCAAACTCCAATCAAGAAACATTTGGAAATATTCAAAGGAATAATACTGAGCAAATGCAGGCGAACCCCCCTATTGTGGCATAGAAGGAATGATATTGAATCGTACTCATTGTATAACTCAATTCATGTCTACTATGCAAAATATGATTCAAGACCTCATAAAGGCTCACAACCAATTGTTGCAAATTTTAGTCAATAAAAAATGAGTGAATTGAAAATTTGCTTATGGAATGCTAACGGTGTAAACCAGCGTAGATTAGAACTCAGTCAATTTCTCACTGAATACAACATAGATGTTATGTTACTGTCCGAGACACATTTAACAAATAAGTATAATTTCTCCATACCTGGATACAAATTCTATGCCACAAATCACCCAGATGGTAAAGCTCATGGAGGCACAGCGGTCCTGATTAGAAATCGCCTAAAGCACAATATTCTAGAGTCAAAAGCCTACCTGTCTGCAAGCAACTACCATACGCTTACGAAACCACGACCGAGACTTGAATATATCGGCTATTTATTGCCCACCGTGACTTTTAATTTCTGAAAATGACTTTAAAGATTTCTTTGATAGCCTGCGTAATAGATTCCTGGCAGGAGGCGAGTTCAACGCAAACCATACGTACTGGGGATCACGCCTTATTAACCCAAAAGGGCGGCAGCTATACAATACCATTATAAACATGCACAATAGACTAGAGGTCACATCTCCTGGTAAACCTACGTACTGGCCCACCGATATAAAGAAGATACCAGACCTAATAGATTTCGCAATTACAAGAAACATATACAGAAATAACATAACAGCAGAAACTCTACCTGAACTATAACACTCGCACATTTATTTAAACCAAACGCAAATCAATTTAACCTAAACGCAAATCAATTTAACCCAGACGCAAATTAAATTAAACTAAACGCAAATTAATTTAACCCAAACGCAAATTAAATTAAACCAAATGCAAATTAATATATCCCAAACGCAAATTAATTTAACCCAAACGCACATTAATTTCACCCAAACGCAAATTAAATTAAACCAAACGCAAATTAAATTAAACCAACCGCAAATTAAATTTGCACTTTCTTATATTAGAGTGGAGTGGGATATAAAACTGCATACCTAGAATTTTTCCAGCAATCTGAATAGAAAGTTGCAAATTAGTACACAAATTTACTGAATTTTCCTGAGTTTTGCACAAAGTTTAGAGATTTTGTTTTTATGTTTTATGGTGAGGTGTGAACTATATTTTTATTAAAAAATATTGAGAATAATTAGAAACTAAAACTTTGAATATATTGCGAAAAATTCTCTGTGCCAATACTTTTGTCCGGCACTGTATATATTTTTTCTCAAATTAGGTACAATTTAAAAACTTCGTTTTCTATCCCTGGTTCAAGTAAAAATTGCATTGTCCCGTTGCGTTGTGCGAGCGAGTGGCCATTACATATGCACATTAGTTAGGGCCGAAAATCCGCTTTTTTAGAATTTTAATTGGTAATAGCAAAAATATTCATTACGCTCTAAAACAAATCTGTGTGAAATGTGAAAATTTTTGGTCAATATCCTATGTTCGCTCAAGTCAAAGTCCAAGTACTAAAAAAAAATATTTCTTAGCTAACTTCGATTCTCTACAAAAAATGTCCATATAGCAAATTATGTAGGACTAATACTTTCGAAGATTATTGCAATTTTAGTACAAAAATTTATTAATTAATTTATTTACTAATTTTTATTTTTTGAGCATATTGAACTTTGATGGGCTTGGGCGAGCCTAGGATATTGACCAAAAAATTCCAAATTTCACACAGATTTTTTTTTAAAGCATAATGAACCATATTTTTGCTATTACCAATCATAATTATAAAAAAAGCGGATTTTCGGCCCACGCTTATGTACATACAAACATAATGTGAGTGACAAATTTTTTCGCCATCCATGATAAGAACTTAATAAGGTACAATGGTTATCTCGATTCGCTGGCCAAGACTTTTTTAAGGTNGTTGCGTTGTGCGAGCGAGTGGCCATTACATATGCACATTAGTTAGGGCCGAAAATCCGCTTTTTTAGAATTTTAATTGGTAATAGCAAAAATATTCATTACGCTCTAAAACAAATCTGTGTGAAATGTGAAAATTTTTGGTCAATATCCTATGTTCGCTCAAGTCAAAGTCCAAGTACTAAAAAAAAATATTTCTTAGCTAACTTCGATTCTCTACAAAAAATGTCCATATAGCAAATTATGTAGGACTAATACTTTCGAAGATTATTGCAATTTTAGTACAAAAATTTATTAATTAATTTATTTACTAATTTTTATTTTTTGAGCATATTGAACTTTGATGGGCTTGGGCGAGCCTAGGATATTGACCAAAAAATTCCAAATTTCACACAGATTTTTTTTTAAAGCATAATGAACCATATTTTTGCTATTACCAATCATAATTATAAAAAAAGCGGATTTTCGGCCCACGCTTATGTACATACAAACATAATGTGAGTGACAAATTTTTTCGCCATCCATGATAAGAACTTAATAAGGTACAATGGTTATCTCGATTCGCTGGCCAAGACTTTTTTAAGGTTTCATTTTAATTTCATATAAAATTTTTGTTGTTTGAGATTGAAAATGAGAATATGTGTGTGGGTTTTAAATTTAAAAGTCATATTGTTTGCAAACGTCAAAAATGTTAAAAGTTGCTCTCAGCGGTTCTACCTTACAATATATATTTTTATCATGATGCCATCAACAAGTATACATATATTAACTTTTTTTAATATGCCTGATGCAAATTCATGGGAGATTGGGTTTATCGTGAAGATAATGTTAATAACGTTAGCGCTCTTGAGTTTTTGAGAGCATATTTTGATGTTTATAGGCAGTGCTGCCAGGTCTTCGGTATGAGAAAACATCCCTCTTGGTCTGAAAAAACGTCATTTCCTACCCAAAAACGTCTTTTTTTAAATAAATGTATAAAAATTGTTCTTATTAAACTTTTATTACATACAAAGGTACATATGTACGTAAAGTATATTAAAATATCATATCGACAGAACACATTTAAAATTCATTGTAAACTGGTTTGAGATCGTTAATATAAAAATCATTTTATACATACACTTGTGATCAGCTGATTAAGTCATCAACATTTTGATCGATTTTGGCTGTTTCTCTGTTGTTTATTTAATGTTTATTATTTTTTTATAAAAGCCAAGCTCATTATATGGCAAACAAAATATAAATCCACATTTCAAACTTTGTGCACAAATTATAAAAAATCTGCAAATTTTCAGCTAGATTATCAACATTTTATTCAGATTTTTTAGAATTTTTTGAGTATGCAGTTTGATAGCCCATTAAATTTAAGGGCAGTAATGTGCAAGTTTAAAGGGACTAAACAATCGCGTTGATTTTTGATAAGTTTTTTTTGTAGACATTTGGTTAGGGGCTCGGTTGTCGTACATTTTCAGTAAAGTCTTAAAAAAGTTGGCTCCGTTTTTCTGACGTTTTATGCTGCACAGCGTTTTTGATGCTTTTGTGAGCGTGCGTGTTGCCATAGATCGGCTCTTCGTGATTTGGCTTTTAATGTGCAATTGCAAACATTACAACAAGCCTCGTAACCTCAAGTGTTTACACAACCAGCCTTTGAATACGGGATCCTTAGTCCAAGAATCCAAAAAATGCGCGTAGGCTTGGTTTGCATCATATTTAAGTCATATGTGTATAAAAAATAAATATCTTTTGAAGTAGCTGCAGCAAAACACAAAGATTGTAAAGATTTATTAAGAAAATAATTCAAAATCAATTCTACTTACTAGATTTAGTAACAAAGAAAAATTACTGGGAAGTTAAAAAACGTCATTTTTTACACAAAAAACGTCCAAACGTCAACAGGATATAAAAAACGTCCGAATGACGTTAAAAATGTCACCCTGGCAACGCTGGCTATAGGTCGGCAAAAGTAAAACTGTGGCTGTGTTGGTGAGCGTTAGAGAACTGTTCCGCATGAGCAGCCCGGTAGGAAATATAAAATATTTTATATATGAATTTTTCCCTACTTGACCTTCAAATGACCACGAACCTGACGTGATGGAGGATAACGGACCTCGGATTCGCATTCAGTATGTCGCATAGCATAGGGATATAGTGTTTGGTTTAATATGCATACACTTTTTTTTTGGAAACCTGTGTAATAGATTGGCGCTTGCACATATGTTAGTGTTTGACCGAGTTTCTCCTCCTTACAAAACTTTCCCTATCTTTATAGAAATATTAAAAACGTCTATTAAATAGCATATTTCCTGTTTTAAATGCCGTACAACACGAAAGGCGTTTCATTCCATCAAAAGCATTTTCAAGCATTACCAACATATATACATATATATATATATTTCTCGCAGGCATCTTTGCATTCGAGAAACAAAGCAGAACAATCACTCGCGATGTTGATCCGTTGCTGTCTCGCCAACGACGTGCGAAGTGAGCATAAACAATTGTTCTATGGCGTGCCCACCATTGCTATAGATTCAAACTACAACTACTAATCTACAGTGGCAATGATAGTTTTCGGTTTAAATTAATTTGCGTTTAGTTTAATTTAATTTGCGTTTGGGTGAAATTAATTTGCGTTTGGGTTAAATTAATTTGAGTTTGGGTTAAATTAATTTGCGTTTGGTTTAATTTAATTTGCGTTTGGGTTAAATTGATTTGCGTTTGGGTTAAATTGATTTGCGTTTGGTTTAAATAAATGTGCGAATGCTATATCATCCGATCACTCCCCTATATTAATAAAACTATATGAACAGACCCAAAATATCGAGATTGAGCCTTTNACCTACTTACTGGCCTACCGATATAAAGAAGATACCAGACCTAATAGATTTCGCAATTACAAGAAACATATACAGAAATAACATAACAGCAGAAACTCTACCTGAACTATCATCCGATCACTCCCCTATATTAATAAAACTATATGAACAGACCCAAAATATCGAAATTGAGCCTCGTCTAACTTCAAATAACACCAACTGGCTTAAATATAAAAAGTACATCAGTAGTCACCTTAAATTAAACGCTGCACTTAACTGCAAGCGTGATATAGACTCCCTTGTTGAACATTTTAAAGAAACCTTTACTTCAGCCGCTGGCCTGGCAGCACCAAATCAAGTCCAAGTACCACCTAGGCATGCATACATCAGTTACAAATACCGAAATAGAAAAACTTGTGGCAGAAAAGCGGCGCCTAAGAAGACAGTGGCAGAGCCATCGCTCACCAACCTCACAGCTACTGTATAAAGCTGCCAGTAGAAAACTGAAACAAGCACTCAAACATCCAGAGGATCACAACTTGCAAAGGTACATTAGGAAGCTTTCCCCGAATTCTACTGAAAGATACTCTCTATGGAAATCGCTGAAATACTTCAAACCACC
>NW_016161918.1:0-20831 GCF_001687245.7 Rhagoletis zephyria | reverse complement strand
GCATAGAAGAATGGCTGGCAAACTGGCGCATAAAAGTCAACGAACAGAAGAGTAAACATACAACATTTTCATTCAGACCGCAGGTATGCCCCCCAGTCTAATTAAATAATGTCCATATTCCACAAGCCAATGAGGTGACATATCTAGGAATACACTTGGATAGGAGACTAACTTGGCGCAAACACATATCACCCAAGATTACACAAATGAAGCTAAAGTCAGCTAGCGTGAACTGGCTTATAAACGGTATATCAAAACTGAAACTAGATTATAAAGTACTCTTATATAATACAGTGACTAAGCCTATATGGATGTACGGTATTCAACTGTGGGGTACGACATGTGCAACCAACATTGATAGGATCCAGAGATTCCAATCTAAAACGGTAAGGGCCTTAACGGGAGCACCGTGGTATGTCCGCAATGAAAATATACATAGAGATCTTGGTATACCGATTGTTAAATCTGTAATCGACAGCAGCAGAGAAAAATACAAAATAAAACTGCGTAACCACCCAAATCCTCTGGCAAGTGGCCTGTGAAACAAAACAAATATAACGCCTGCGAAGAAGAGATCTACCAGCCTTTCATTGAGCGACGTTAAACCAACAGGGCTCAACCCCAGGGTTTGAGCTATATTATTGTAAAATTAGACATACGATTTTTAAACTTGTTGTTAGGCTTAATAGATGTAAAATAAGCAGATCCAACAATAAATGCAAGCATAATTGATAAAAAAAGTGTGTGAAAACTGTTAACTTACGGAACAGTTTATTCTATAAACGCAATTCAAGTTACAGCAGATTCCTTAAGATTAATTTGTCTAATCGAACGACTTGTAAAACCGCGTGGTAGCTATTAGCAGCAAAAGCAATGGAAGAATTCAAAGTCAAAAAGGTTACCCAAGTGCTGCCACGTTGGTTTACAATGGAAGTTCCTAAATAGGGTTGCCAGAAGGTATTACACTTCTTACATTCCCCTGGGCTTAATTTTCTGTATATATTACAAAATAAATATATATTTTTTTTAAGATTTAATTTAACAGGTACCTTTCTTATCCTTTGCGAACGTCTGAGCGGCGTTAATGGTGAATTGGTACTGGGTTTCGGTAACTGACGATATGTCTGCTCGTTATTAGGCGGCGTCTGCGCAGTTGAGTGATGAGGTGGTTCATCGCTAGGCACTTGTGTACTATTTTTTCTCGATAAGGAGTCCGCAGGTTCCAAATCAATGTCAACATCGACTTGTTCTGAATCATTTAGTTTGTTGCCTCTCAGCTGGTTTTGATGCCGGCAGATCCAACCAGTAGGGGTCTGCAAGACATATAGCTTATTTCCCTCACACTTCAGTACTTTGGCCTCGACCCCTCGTCGGGCTCCATAATAATTTCGCGCANGATGAGGTGGTTCATCGCGAGGCACTTGTGTACTATTTTTTCTCGATAAGGAGTCCGCAGGTTCCAAATCAATGTCAACATCGACTTGTTCTGACGACTCATTTAGTTTGTTACCTCTCAGCTGGTTTTGATGCCGGCGGATCCAACCAGTAGGGGTCTGCAAGACATATAGCTTATTTCCCTCACACTTCAGTACTTTGGCCTCGACCCCTCGTCGGGCTCCATAATAATTTCGCGCAAAGACTTGTTCTCCACTTTTGAATTTCGTTGGTTTCGGGTTACGTATTTTCTCATTGACTACGGGGAACAAAGTCGACAGTACGGTTCGTGGCTGTCGTCCATGCAACAGCTCAGTCGGTGATTTACCCGTCAAGGGATTCGGGGTCGTTCGATATGTCGTGAGATATTTATAGAGCGCTCGCTCCGCTTGTTGTTCCTCTTTCATTATTTTGCTGAACGCTTCTTTGAATGTTCGCACATTTCTCTCTGCAAGGCCGTTGGATGCTGGATGGAACGGAGGAGTGGTGAGGTGCTGGATATGATTCAGCTTGCAGAAACTTTCAAATTCGTGTGCCGTAAATTGGGGTCCATTGTCCGAGACGATAGTGCAAGGCAGTCCCTCAATTGAGAAAATACGTTGTAGTATTGCGATTGTTGATACTGTTGATGTCGATGCAACTTCCAAGATGTACGGGAATTTTGAATAAGCATCCACCAAAAGCAGTCACATTCGATTAAAAAATGGTCCCGCAAAATCCACATGAACTCTTTCCCACGGTGTCATAGGTTCGGGCCAGGTCGAAAATTCCCGTTTGGGTTGCCTCCCATTTATCTGGCAAATAGCACAATTGTCGTGAATACGTTCTATGTCCTTGTCGATGCCAGGGAACCATACGTAACGCCTTGCCATCTACTTCATTCGACTTTTTCCCCAATGACCCTCATGCAGCATTGCCAGTATCTTATTCCGTAAGGCGCTTGGGATTACTACTATTGTATGCTCAGTGTGAAGGAGTAGTACATCACTCTGTAAGGATAACGAAAACTTGAGATTAATATATGGTACNTTCTATGTCCTTGTCGATGCCAGGGAACCATACGTAACGCCTTGCCATCTACTTCATTCGACTTTTTCCCCAATGACCCTCATGCAGCATTGCCAGTATCTTATTCCGTAAGGCGCTTGGGATTACTACTATTGTATGCTCAGTGTGAAGGAGTAGTACATCACTCTGTAAGGATAACGAAAACTTGAGATTAATATATGGTACGAGTTTACCTTCAGATTTCGAAATGTTGACGGGCCAACCGTCTCTAACATAATTGCAAATGCGTTTAAGTGTTTCATCTTTCTTCGTATACTCCTTGACGATTTCAGCATTCAGCGGAAACCCTTCTACTGTGATCTGATAAGCGGTATCGATATTTTCCCAGCTACTTTCCTCCTCATCGAATTCCGGATCGTTTCCTGCTGGCAATCTGGAAAGCGCATCTGCGTTGGACTTTCTGTAACGTATTGTGTATTCGTAGGCCTGTAGTAAAATCGCCCAACGTTGAAGGCGATGTAGCAGTCTTTTACATGGATGAAATAGTGTCTTTAACGCTTGATGGTCCCTGAGGAGTTCAAACTTTCTTCCGTAAAGATATTGATGAAATTTAGTTACCCCATATGTAATGGCTAATGCTTCCTTCTCTACTTGGGAGTAACGCCATTGACTGGTGTTAAGGGTTTTAGACGCATGTGCAATTGGTATTTCCGAACGATCGGAATAGCGATGTGATATCGCAGCACTAGCATTGGTGGCTTTGAGGCATCTACAGCCAGTATTATAGGTTGACGGTTATCTTAATGGACCAGCTGATTGAAAAGCGGTTTCTTGACTCGAAGACCATTTAAATAAATGCTTCTAGTTCCTGAATATTGTGCGGTCGGGGCATAAGTTTGATCGCTTCAATTTTCTTTTCGGACGGTAGTATCCCATTAGCATCGATGATATGTCCCACATACTCAACTCGATCTTTTGCAAAACTGCACTTTGCTAACTTGCACTTTAGCCCGTGGTTCAATAATCGTTGAAAAACGGTTCTAACGTTGTCCAGATGCTCCTCATTGGTTCGACCCGACACAATAATGTCGTCCAGATACACGGCACTATGTGGGATCCCGGCTATCACATTCTCCATGAGGCGCTGAAACAGCCCCGGTGCACTAGCTATACCAAAAGGCATACGTTGGTATTGGTATAGTCCAAATGGGGTGTTGATTACCAAAAACTTTTTGGCTTCTTCTGATACCTCCACTTGAAGATAAGCTTCACTTAAGAATTTACCGTTTTGCAGTTTGTGGAAGAGTTCTTCTATCCTGGGTATTGGATATCTATCTATTTCAATTTAAGGGTTTACCGTTACCTTGAAGTCAGCACAAATACGCACACCTCCCTTCGGTTTCTTGACCACGACTATCGGCGCGGCCCACTCACTTGCTTTAATTGCTGTTAAGACCTTTGCCTTAACCAGCCGCTCTATTTCATCGCGGACTTAATCGTATTGTGCAAACGGTAGGTTGTATGGTTTATAGAATTTCGGCCGAGCATTTGGCTTGAGCTTAATTTCAGCTTTGAACGTCGTGCAAAGACCCAAATCCGCTGAAAAAATCTTTTGATATTCGCGAGCGAGTTGCTGCAGCTCAACGATCAAACTTGTTTCTGATGCCCGACCTGTAATGTAAGAATTATTAGCATAACACTCTTCGGTGGGTATAACTAAACTAAAATTTAACGCTTGAAACCAATCGAGTCCCATAATATTTGTGGCTTTATCACTCTCTACTAAAAGTACTGGAAGCCGCTTGGTAGTTCCTCCGTGAGTAACATCAACCTGAATAACGCCTCTCAGTTGTATTATGCTGAGTACGGTGGTCTTCCCAACTGAACATATGTGGATAACCCGATTAGAGAACACGAAGCGCCTGTATCCACCTGAAACCTTAGGCTTTGCTTTTTTACGTTGAGTTTGACAAATACTTTTGTAGGCTTGTCCTCACTATCTACTGAATTTATGGTTTCGAGCAATCCAATTGATTCGAACGATGCTTCGTTCACATCAAGGGTATTCGCAGTTTCTTTTTGCGACATTTTGCTGCCACAGCGCCTCGCAGAGGCTTTGTGTGTGCCTTCTGATTGACATACAGAAGCGATGTGCCCTCTTGGCACATTGACGACATTTTGATTTGTTTTTGAAATGATAACACTGCTCTCTTGTATGAGCTGTACCACACCCTGGACACGATTTACCTACGGCTGGCAAAATCCTGGACTTACGCTCGTGACTACCACGTTCTTTACTATACTTCCGCTGTATGGTTGTGTGCTGAAACCTATAAACTGTGTTGGTTGCCTTGAGGTTTTCTCCCCGAATCTCGCTGCAAGTCTTTACCGTCGACTCGTATATAGTTGCGATTTGTAGCACCTCATCTAAGGTCGGATTTGTTTTTTGAAGCGCTGTGCTACGGACCTTATCATGTGGGGTGTGCATCGCTATCATATCCCGTATGCTGTTATCGATGAATGATTCGTTGCAATTTTCTTTCGAGCACTGAAAAATACACACCTTAGCTGTTCCCCGGAGTTCTGCCACCCAGTCGGCATAACACTGGTTTGGTTTCATTCTGATCGAAAAAAATTTTAAACGCGCGGCGAGCACGTTCTGATTCTCGACAAAATGTGTAGATAGTTTTGCCAATAGCTCACTGTAAGACTTCCCTTCTATTACGTTATCGCATAATTTCTGCAGAAGCTCAAAGGTCTCCGTGCCTATGCACGACAGAAAACTTGCCCGTTTAAGAGTTTCGTTTACAACTCCATTCGCCACGAAGTGCTGCTCCATTTTCTGGATGTAGGTAGGCCATTTTTCGATACTTTTATTAAACTGCCTGAACACAGGCGTATTGCTCGTATGTACACTTTCAAGTACACGTTGAAGCGATTGTACATTTTGCTCAAGCACTTTCGCCAGTAATGCTTGGTTTGCCTCTTGAAATTGACTCAGAACTGACGCAAGGGTTTTTTCGTCAATGTTCTCGTCGCCAAATGTTAACTTACGGAACAGTTTATTCTATAAATGCAATTCAAGTTGCAGCAGATTCCTTAAGATTAATTTGTCTAATCGAACGACTTGTAAAACCGCGTGGTAGCTATTAGCAGCAAAGGCAATGGAAAGAATTCAAAGTCAAAAGGGTTACCCAAGTGCTGCCACGTTGACTAACAATGGAAGTTCCTAAGTAGGGTTGCCAGAAGGTATTACACTTCTTACAAAAACCAATCAATTCACTTATATGATCTCGGTTCCGATATTAAATAATCAATAATTGTTTATACCCGCATTTTGACACAATGGCTCGTTGAATGTGCCATCTAATAAATAGTGTCGTCGTTCTCCGTAGCTGCTCTTAAATGATGTTGTCACAAATTGCTGGCGGAGGCATGAATACAGTGTAAGAAAATTCTTTTTCTATAATTGTTTCCTTATAGAAAGGTTGGTTTCTTTTCCACCTTAGACATTCCAAATTCGTTCAAAATATGCTAATTTTAAACACAGAATTCTTTCAGTGTTCTTCCGGGGTTTTATGGACACGGACACCGGAACAGGTGACAGGTAATAAGGTCAATTGGCTTTATTTCCAACCCTGGTGCGAAATAAAGTCATTGACATAATTACCTTTTCAAAAGCGAAATAAAGTCAAAAAAAAATTCTGAAATAAAGTCATTGACGCTATTTTCTCATTCAAATGGAAACAGGGTCAACAATGATTAAAGTATGTCGATTCATAGAATAAATATTGTTCGTACAATAAACATTGCCCCGTGAGTGTTGTTTTTTAATAGATGAAAAAGGTTATTGCCAAATCCTCAGTGTAGTGATATTAATCCACATACAATCAACAACTACCACCAATGATTTTATTAAAAAAATTTAAATTACGAATATGCAAAAACACGATGCGTAAACTAAACGCCTGCGCACAGCTGGAATACGAGAAATATTTGAAGAGTGTAGAAATGATCCATAACTTGCAAAACATGTTTCGTTTCCACAAAAATAAAGCGAACACTATTAAATTGATGAAACAGTCCATGTCCATAAACCCCGGAGGAACACTGAAAGAATTCTGTGTTTAAAATTAGCATATTTTGAACGAATTTGGAATGTTTAAGGTGGAAAAGAAACCAACCTTTCTATAAGGAAACAATTATAGAAAAAGAATTTTCTTACACTGTATTCATGCCTCCGCCAGCAATTTGTGACGCTATCATTTAAAAGCAGCTAAGGAGAACGACGACACTATTTATTAGATGGCACATTCAACGAGCCATTGTGTCAAAATGCGGGTATAAACAACTATTGATTATTTAATATCGGAACCGAAATCATATAAGTTAATTGATTGGTTTTCACACACTTTTTTTTTTACATCTATTAAGCCTAACAACAAGTTTAAAAATCTTACGTCTAATTTTACAATAATATAGCTCAAACCCTGGGGTTGAGCCCTGTTGGTTTAACGTCGCTCAATGAAAGGCTGGAGGATCTCTCCTTCGCAGGCGTGTTATATTTGTTTTGTTGCACAGGCCACTTGCCAGAGGATTTGGGTGGTTACGCAGTTTTATTTTGTATTTTTCTCTGCTGCTGTCGATTACAGATTTAACCATCGGTATACCAAGGTCTCTATGTATATTTTCATTGCGGACATACCACGGTGCTCCCGTTAAGGCCCTTACCGTTTTAGATTGGAATCTCTGGATCCTATCAATGTTGGTTGCACATGTCGTACCCCACAGTTGAATACCGTACATCCATATAGGCTTAGTCACTGTATTATATNATTTGTGTAATCTTGGTTGATATGTGTTTGCGCCAAGTTAGTCTCCTATCCAAGTGTATTCCTAGATATGTCACCTCATTGGCTTGTGGAATATGGATATTATTTAATTAGACTGGGGGGCATACTTGCGGACTGAATGAAAATGTTGTATGTTTACTCTTCTGTTCGTTGACTTTTATGCGCCAGTTTGCCAGCCATTCTTCTATGCGTAGTAAATGTTCCTCTAGTACTCTTGAAGCTCTGTTGGGACATTTATTACGACTTACTAAGGCGGTATCATCAGCGAAGGTGGATGTGAGTATATCCTTGCTAGTTGGAATATCTGGAGTGTAAATAATATACAGCGTAGGCCCGAGTACACTACCTTGAGGAACGCCAGCCGATATCGACATGTCTTTTGAAGTGAAATTAGGTACTCTAACAGCAAATTTTCTGTTAGTTATGTATGATTCAAATATTTTGTGGAATTCCGGCGGCAACAATTTTTTAATTTTATACATAAGACCGTCGTGCCACACTTTGTCGAAGGCTTGTGCCACATCGAGAAAAATTGCAGAGCTGTACTCCCTGAGCTCAAATGCCATTCTGATTTCATTTGTAATTCGATTAACTTGCTCAATTGTACCATGTTTTTCTCGGAAGCCAAATTGGTGTGCTGGTATTAAATTGCGTTCATGGAGAAAGGGAGATATTTTTGATAGGAGTACTTTTTCGAATACTTCTGAAAGACAGGGCAGTAAGCTTATTGGTCTGTATGAGGACGGCTGTGTTGCGTCTTTTCCAGGTTTGGCTATCATGATTATCTTCGGCCTTTTCCATGATTTCGGAAAATAACCGAATTTGAGGATAGCGTTGAAAAGGTCAGAAAGAATTGCTAGTGCAACATTGGGTAGCTCTATTAGCATTTTCGGAGTTATAAAATCAGCACCCGGCGATTTCTTTGGATAAGCTGCTTTACTATAGCTTTTACTTCTAAAGAGTTCGTCTTGCTGGTTGTGTATAGCTCATTTGTATTTTTGTTTAGCCGTGGCAGCCTGAAGTTGTTCGTTGGACAGTTTGGCTGAAACACATTCTTTAAATGGTGTGAAAAACACTCGGCTCTCTCCTGCTCACTACGNGGATAAGCTGCTTTACTATAGCTTTTACTTCTAAAGAGTTCGTCTTGCTGGTTGTGTATAGCTCATTTGTATTTTTGTTTAGCCGTGGCAGCCTGAAGTTGTTCGTTGGACAGTTTGGCTGAAACACATTCTTTAAATGGTGTGAAAAACACTCGGCTCTCTCCTGCTCACTACGAGCCCAGGTTCCACTTTGGTTCCTAATTGGAGTTTCCGTAGCTTTTTTAGTTTATTTAGTTAACTTGTTCAGCAAAGTTTTCTTTATTACAAAAAGCGATTCAGATGTGTCGAAGCAATCATAATGCTTGTTAAAATCGTTGCATAAACACCGAAAAGCATCATGCATTTCAAAGTTTGATTTACACAATAGGTTTAAAATGTCTCGTGGGTCTTGTAGGAATACAAAAATTTATCTCACTCAGTAAAAAGGGACTACTGACCATCCCGTTCATTAATTTAATTAAAAAAAGAACACCAAGCATCTCTCTACGACTCTGAAGCGTCGGCAAATCTATAAGCTTCAGGCGATCCTTGTAGGGTGGGAGATTTTTAGACGAGTCCCAACATAAATTTTTGAGGGCAAATAACACGAACTGTTTCTGCAGTTATTCGAGCCTGTCACTATGAATTTGATAACTAGGATTCCATACCATAGACGCATACTCCAAAATCGGTCTAACTAGAGAGGTAAAGAGAACTTTAGTGACATAAGGATCGTTGAACTCCTTGGCCCAGCGCTTAAGAAAAGCCAACAATCCTCTAGCCCTAATCACGCAGGAGTTTATGTGAGACTTGAATTCCAGTTTCGGATCCTTAGTTACACCTAGGTCAATGAAATTGGTCACTAGCTCAACATTGTGGTTAATATCATATACGAATTTGGGTAGAACGATTTTCTAGAGAAGGTCATGAATTTACACTTTTTCAAATTTAGTGACGTGGAATTTGCATCACACCACTCGAAAATGCAGGTTAGGTCAGCTTGCAAATGCTCCCTATCTTCTGCAGTACTAATGTACTTAAAGAGCTTAACATCATCAGCGTACATTAAGCATTTCGAGTAATTCAACACCTTAGGAAGGTCATTTATAAATAAAATAAACAAGACGGGACCAATATGGCTGCCCTGAGGTACGCCGGATGTGACATGTATTGGCCGGGAGGTACAATTTTTAAAAATTACTCTTTGTTTCCTATCCACTAAGTAAGAAGAAAGCCAGCTGAGAAGAATAGGAGGGAAGCCAATTCGATCAAGTTTATATATAAGGGTTGAATGAGATACCTTATCAAATGCCTTGCTGAAATAAGTGTAAATCCCGTCCGTTCGAAGATTGTTTTTAAACCCATTAGCCACATAAGTAGTGAATTCAAGAAGATTGGATACAGTTGATTTACCTTTGTAAAAACCGTGTTGCGATAGATCAATACCAGAAGTAATAGAGTGAGATAGTTCTTCCGTAACGATTGCCTCAAAAACTTTAGCAATAGCACAAAGCTTCGCAATTCCTCTATAGTTTACGATGTTAGTCCTACTTCCATTTTTATAAAGTGGCAAGATAAACGAATCCTTCCAGGAAGATGGGAAGACACCCTGTTTTAGGGAAGCATTAAAAATATTTGCCAGAGGCTTATACAAATACTCTGCACAACTTTCAAGAACACTTGTGGTTATACCGTCTGGGCCACCTGTATATGAATTTTTCAAACAATTCAAATGAATGAGGACGTCCGCAGCAGATATCGATGGAATTCGGATACAATCAAATGATGGCAGATCGAATGGGTAGCTAGATAGATTCGAATTCAGTTGGGAAGATGTAGAACTGGCAGAGTAGTTTGACTCGAAGAAACCAGCAAACATATCGGCAATAATATTTTCGTCACTGGAAACTAAGTCATTTAACTTCAATGTTGAGGGATAACCGTTAGTCTTACGCTTTGTGTTCACAAATGCGTAAAACGATTTGGGATTAGAAACNTTAAGGTCGGTAACGGGGGATTAGTGTTAACCGGAGATAGAGAAACCGGCCCTAAGTCATTTAACTTCAATGTTGAGGGATAACCGTTAGTCTTACGCTTTGTGTTCACAAAGGCGTAAAACGATTTGGGATTATAAACTATATTGACCCTGTGAATATAATTATTGTAACACTTTTTGTTCAATACATTGTATTTAAAGGGTGAACACACCAAAACTGCGGCACTTAGAAATTACTACCAGAAACAAACTAGAAGGCTTTGAAAGTATTTTTTTTTTGTATTATATAACTTGGAAGTTTAGGTGTTATTAAAATGTTAAAATATTAGTTATTNTAAACTATATTGACCCTGTGAATATAATTATTGTAACACTTTTTGTTCAATACATTGTATTTAAAGGGTGAACACACCAAAACTGCGGCACTTAGAAATTACTACCAGAAACAAACTAGAAGGCTTTGAAAGTATTTTTTTTTTGTATTATATAACTTGGAAGTTTAGGTGTTATTAAAATGTTAAAATATTAGTTATTATTTGCTCCATATGCAAGTGATCGGTATTTTCATCGCACACGCGCCATCATGTTCTGCACGACTGCATCATCGACTTTACGCGATGCGCACAACTACTTTGTTTTGCACTCTTCAATATTTTTCACTGTTTCACCCGTTTTCTGCAAGATTTCTTTGACAATTGACCAATATTCCCCAATAGAACGTGGCTCTGGGCTATTGGGTGGATTGCAGTTGTGAGGTACAAAATTGATGTTATTTGCATTATACCACAGCAATGTGTCCTTGGCACAGTGGCAGGTTGCCACGTCCGCCTAGAACAGTGGCCTACTCCTTATCTGTTGATAAATGACAGAAGACGCCTTTTGAGGCACTCATCCCGATAAACTTGATCATTCATTGTCCCGGATGGGAAAAAAGGGCTGCTCTTACGGCCACAGGATCAAATAGCTTGCCAAACCATGTGGTTTTTTGGAAATTTGGACTTCATTTTCAGCTTACAACTTTTAGGGGTATCTTGACGACTTGCACCAGTATAAAAATCTTGACCTGCAATATATTTTGAATTTTTATAGCAGTAGGTTTCGTAGTCCATAACAATGCAGTTGTATTTTTTAATTTAGAATTCATACAACTTCCGAATGCGGGATTTCGCTGTAACATTCTGCTTTGCGCCTCGGTCTGGGTGCTGTTTGAGCTGTAGAACATCTCAATGAAGTTTTCCGCTTTACCTTTTGTACGAAAAACTGCGATCTCCGTACGGATTTTGCAACATAACGCGACAAAATCTTCGGAGGACCTTCAGAGCACTGTTTTTATCACTTTGACCATGCTAACCCCCGCTCCCTGGTTTTCTCGTAACTGTCAGGCCTTATTTGTACCGATTAAAACCCTGCAAACTGCCGTATAGTGCACTCTTTAATTTTTTAGCAACTTTACGTGTACTTAAGGCCGGATCATTTATAAACTCGTGCAAAATGGTTTGTCTCGTTTCTAGCTCGGTTGCCATTTTTAACTCAACTAGGAATCAAATTCAAATGAAATTTCTTCCACGTTCAACTAAGGTCATGGTCAACTTATGGTATTTGAATTTCAAAATATTGAATTCGTTTTGGGTAAGTTATAAGCTTCCCAAAGTGTCGCAGTTTTGGTGTGTTCACTTTTTATGCCTAAGAATGGAGTACGCGGAGTAGTGAGAAGATAAGCCAGATTTTTCAAAAAGCTTAAATGCTTTGGATTTTTGATTTTTTAAGCGTTTTAATTCCCCAGTAAACCACTGAGCGTTAGACGTTACGTTAGCTTCCTTAACAAGAGGAATGATTTTACTGAAAATATGGCGTAAGGAATTGCTAAAATGTAAGGCACTATCTTCAGCATTCCCATCATACTGGGGCCAAGTTATCTTCGATATCTCTAACCTAAGTTTATTATAATCTGCTGTTTTAAATGAGTAACGCTCCGCTCTTGATTTTTTACTGATAAAGCAACATGAGTTGCGTGAATTTATCAAGGACAATTCTAGTGGTGGGTGGTGAGAATCAACAGGGGTAATCAAAGCATAGCTAGGGGCTATTGTGACGTTGGAAACATCGTCCACAAAAACTAAATCCAGACATTTACCTAAGTTATTACTAACAGAGTTGATCTGGTAAAGACTAAGATCTGACAGATCGTTCAAAAATTGATTGAAGAGATCACGAGAGGAATTTGGTACTAGAATACCACCTATTAGATCCCAAGAAACATCCGCAAGATTGAAGTCACCCTGGACAATAACAGTATCGGAGGGCTTCACCATAGCATGTAGAGAGAGCAGTAAGGAGGAGTGTTTTAAATAAACAGAAAGGCTCGAGTTAGGTGGTATATAAGCAGCAACAAGATAAACGCTAATAGTATGATATCTTATTCGAACGCAGAGGAATTCAACTTCATCGGTGTCAGTGAACTCAATTTCTTCAGAAGAAAGGTCAGTCTGGACAGCGATTAAGACGCCTCCACCTTTTTTATTTAAACGGTCGTTTCGAAACACTTCATACTTAGGACACAAAATTTCCGAGTTGAACACATTCGGCTTGAGCCAGGTTTCAGTAAACACCAGTACTTTGAAGTCAAAATCATTGGACTGCAAGTGTAACCTTGATAGCTTTGTGTTCAAACCTCTCACATTTTGGTAGTAGTGAGGTTGTTTATTAGTTTATTGATGCCGACGTGGAAGGCGGAAGTTGAGCCAAATTTTGCCCTTGCGGTCTAGATCTAAATTCAAATTCGCGAATGAAGGCACCGCTTGGCCAAAAAGATGGGCTCATTACTCTATCAAAGCAGTCTTCGGATATGTCTATTTTAAAAGAAGAAATGCTTCTTTCATACGAGAATCTGAACTTGCGTACATGCAACTCATTTGCTATCAGCCTGGAAGTTAAATACCCCTTCACATCATCGACAGTGGTATCTTTTGAAAACCTAGATACAAAGACCGATTTTTTGGAAGGGACAACGATTAAATCCCTCGGGACGGGGTTAACGTAATCGGAAACGGTTTCAGATGTGGTAGGGGGTTGCGGAACAGCTGTAAACTTTTTGGAGGGAGCAACGATGGCTCCGGATGTGGTAGGGGGTTGAGATGTAGTTGTGGAGTTTTTGGAAGGACTACTTCCTTCGGAACGGTGTTGACGCAATCGGAGATGGCTTCAGATGTGGTGGAGGGTTAAGATGAAGCTGTTGAACAGGAATTTAGTGAGACTCCAGTAGAAGAAGGACGTGGTTGGGGAGATTCAGTCCGCTGAGGAATCGGTGTGTTAAAACTTATGAGTTCTTTGTTCATAGCCGGAGTCAAAAGTGGGCGGTTCTGCGGAAGATCAAGGTCCACAGTGATGGAATTCAACACAATATTTTCCACGCCTCTCCTACGTCTTTTAAGACCTTTTCCAGGAGAAGGAGAGGAGGAGGAAGTATCTAATAATTTAAATTCTTTGAATTCATCCTCATACTTCTTGAACTTCTCGTTGAGCAGTTTTAGCTCTTTGCTTATCTCCGAAAATCCATTTCTAGCGGTTCTAAATAGTTTACAGAGATCCACAACAGTTTTTTTACACTTTGGACATGACCAGCGAAGTCCATTGTCTCCAATAATCATATCCAGAACTCTCCCATTAATACCAGCACACTTTAAATGAGACAGTTCATCGCAAAGCCAGCACGCCACAAAACGGTCCGAACCGGCTTTTACATTACATTTTTCGAACAGACAGGACCTTTTTAGCGAATTTTATTAAAAAAGAATAAAAATAGCGAAATTAGGAATGTATTGTACGAAAACGTTTCAAGCTCACAGTAATTGGCAGTTTAATAGCTAGTGGTCTTATTTAGTGAAGTTCAATGGTTAGAAACCGTGCTGAACTTAACAGTTTTAAAGCCACTGAGTTAACAAAATCAGCTGTCACCAAGAAAGCGACTGTCGATGGTAAACAAAGGTGTGTGTAAAGCGCGAAAGAAAGCAAAATGAACAAACAAATGCGATATTCCTTACACTCTCACGCAAAAGCAACAATAATGCANTAGTGGTCTTATTTAGTGAAGTTCAAAGGTTAGGCCCTGTTTCCACAGGAAAACACTGATGTCGTGATAACTATGTCACAAATGCTTATTTCAAGACATCAAAGTGCCCACACACAAAAACTTGCAATCACATTGTTCGTCAAAANAAACTTTTTGGAGGGAGCAACGATGGCTCCGGATGTGGTAGGGGGTTGAGATGTAGTTGTGGAGTTTTTGGAAGGACTACTTCCTTCGGAACGGTGTTGACGCAATCGGAGANTAGAAACCGAGCTGAACTTAACAGTTTTAAAGCCACTGAGTTAGCAAAATCAGCAGTCATCAAGAAAGCGACTGTCGATGATAAACAAAGGTGTGTGTAAAGCGCGAAAGAAAGCAAAATGAACAAACAAATGCGATATTCCTTACACTCTCACGCAAAAGCAACAATAATGCACCAAAACAGGCAAATATGCACGAAGGCCGACTAAATAAAACTTTTCAATCAACGCACTTTATGACTAAATCAAGTCAATTTATTGGAATTTGGCTTCAGTAAACTTTTTACGGTGTGAATAACACAAATTAGAACTGCTTAGCACTTTGTAAACGAGTTAAACTTTGGAAATTCTTTCAAGCGAAAGTTTAAGTGACCGCACAGTACGAANAATTGGCGGTGTGGTCACCCCCGCAATTACTGCATTTCGTTACAGCCACATCAGCTTTAATAGCCTCGCAAGAAGCGGAAGCGTGAAGGTCGCCACAGGCAACACACACTGGGCGCAAGGTACAGTATGTTCTGGTGTGCCTAAATTCTTGACAATTTGTGCACTGTACGGGACCGTTTCGCTTGCGCGGCTCCTCCAGTGTTATTCTTCGGTGTAGAAGGTATCGTAGGTTGTAGATTGGGTGCACTGCGTTTTTATTCATTGGCTTTGTTTCTGGCTTAAGTTCTGTCTTAAACATAGGCTGAGCGATTTTTGCTCTGTTGATAATATTGACAACATTTTTAACAGAAAATCCTGCCTTCTCTAGAGCATGAGCAATATTACCAATGGGTACACTTGATTCTATACCTTTTATTACTACTTGCAGTCCTTTGCTGCTTTTGAGCTGGTACGTATAGAAGTTTTTCTTATCTTCATTAAGGTGTTTGGTTACCAACCGGTAATTTTCTTCAGTTAGAATCTGAAGTTTGGTCTCTTTAATATTGCCCTTGGTAACTGATGTTACGTGGAACGTATTGTCTCCAATAAGCTGAGTTAATTTATTCACGAACTCACTACAGTTTTGCTCTCGTAAACAAATTGGAGGCTTTAGAAACTTCATTCGGCTCTTTGTCACATTCATTGTCCAGAATCGCAAACTTATTTCCCAGTAGAGGGTTAATGTCAGTGGTTTTCGTTTTTGCAATTTTTGATGGGTTTGCAATTTTTTGCTGCTGTGGGCTTAATTTTCGTTTGACTTGTATATACCTATCAATACCCGTTTGAGTCAATGTACGGGTTGTTGGATTAAGTAGGTCAACTTGCGCTGAGCTGCGTTGCTTGGCTTGGGCTGGTGCCGAAATTGCCGTTTTTGCAGGTGTTGGTGAACTGCGTTGTGAAACCGCTGTCATTGCTGAAGTCGTGGTTGTAGTCGTTGTTGTGAGAGCTGCGCACACCGTTGTTACTGTGCTTGTTGCTAAGCTAGTGCTTTGTTGTTGCGTTAGAACAACTTGGTCTACCAGAGACATTGGCGACTGTGCATGCCAAGAACGATTTATCGCGATCAGGGCTCGAATCGTAACAGTCGTGAACGAGCAACTCGTCACGTAAAAATGACAAAATCCGATTGTGACAGACGTGAACGAACTTCTCATATCGTAATTCGGTATTATGACAGGCGTGAACGAGCGAGTGAACGCACTCATTCGTTCGAACTGTCATTCGATTAATATTTGACGAACGTACGCGCGCAAAATTTGATATTTTTTTTTTTAAATGTAAGTAATTATAAAATTTGTGCAAACATATACAAGTGTATAGCTATTTTTCTTATTTTACTGGCCGTCTCCACAGGATAAAATTTATTGCTGTCCAGCTGTCATTTTGGTCGCTAGATATAAATTATATCAGTGGCAATATTTGTGTGGGCTTTTTATATCTTGATATAAGCATCTGTGAGATGGCTTCTAAAACGTATTTTTGCCGGATTTATTCACTTAATAAATTTAGGAAATAGTCTATTTTATATCCAAGTACATAATTACAAATATTTTAACCGAAAACAGTTCAATATTTGCTTTTATATTAAAATATCAATAATGTTGGCGCCACGAAGTTTTCATGCAAATGAACATGTAGCTGTCAAACTACCAAATTGCCGGCAATAGATGGCAAGATATAAGCTCTGATATATATTGCTCTTGAAGAACAATGAGCGGTCTCCTTTGGCAACATATGTATAAAGATATAAACTTTATCCTGTGGAGACGGGCAGTTAGGACCAACTACAATAAATTAAACTTTACGCAGAAGGAACTCATGGCGGAGCTCATGGCCGAACACCCTGACTTGGCAAAGCATTTACTCCCAAAATGCTCGCAGGGAAAAGCAACCGTTTGTGGGAAAACCTCACCAAACAATAACATGTGGTGGACCTTTTCAGGAGTCATGGGCTGAACCTCCATATTGACAATTTATGGCAAGAATCTCGCAAGTGTGGTCACAAATCTGGCAAACGGAATATTAGCAATAATATGTTAAAATGAAAGAAAATAAACTTACTAGCATAACGTTAAGGCTATGGTAACCTCTCCTGTTGAAGTACATGTGCTCCTCTCTAATTGGCTTTTGTAATCCAATGTGTGTTCCGTCTACGCATCCAACCACTAAAAGGAAAAACATTGGATTCGCTACGCATTTCATTAGAACGCCTCTTCCTACCTCCAGGTATATTATATTTTTCCGCAAACCATCCTTACATCTTGAAGATTCGTTGGGCTGGAACTTTATAAATTCCGGACACAATTTCGTTTCCATTTCTTTTAAGACGTTGGACGTCAATTTTGATACCGTGCTCTGGCACATACCTATCAGGTAATCGCTACCAACTGTGTGCTGATAGTTACCACTTGCAAGGAGTGAGAGGCTTGCAGCCAATTGCAAAGCACCAGGAACGGCTTTTGTGTCATCGCGGTTTATTTTTGTTTTCGATAAAACATACTGGAATGCCTCCTTGCTTAACCGAAATCTTTTGATGAATCTGAAAGTATAGGAGTAGAGAAGGTAATTTATTTCCTATGTATAATTACTTACGCAATGTCGGATAATGCCAATGGATTGCTTCTGCCCCGAAGTTGCTTACGCACTTTCGTCATTTCGCTTTCGCTAGAGCTTAAATAAAATAAAAGGCTCGGCTCCATTTTAGTTTTACCGCTTTTCTTTATTTACTTTTCACTTATTTTGACACTTCAATGTCTATTGTGACTTAAAAAGGAAGAAGAGAAAAATAATCGATAACCAAATAAACAATAACGATTCGTTCGCCTTCGATTGTTATCATCCGATATTGTTCATTCGATTAAACGATCACGTAATTTGTGTTCGTACGATTGCCGACTCGTTTACGTCTGTCACGATTCGACCCCAGTATTGTTTGCGGGGGAAACGAACGAAAAGTAAGCATTTCGTCGATCAGCTGAATGCTTTTGGTCAGCTTCTGTTACGGCAAGGTTCGTTTCACTGCACTTGGTGCTTGTTTCACTATTCGGTAAGCGCGGTGGGGCCGGAGCTGCTTTTATTTTATTGTATGTTGGCACTTTTATTTGAATTTCTCGCAGCATTGCGAAAATTCTGAAAAAGCAATTTACAATTACAGGCAAATAAGCAGGAAGTTTGTTTATGTTTAGTATTGTCTTTTCGCGTTTGTTCTATTTTTCCCCTGCTTTACGTGAATTATTAATAACTTCTCGGCGGAGCGATTAAAAAACACGTCCGCACAGGTTGACAGTCAATCAATAAAAAAAAAAAACACAAATAATATAGCCTTTTTTACTGCAGACAAGTCGTTGCCCCAAAACACAGCAGTGCCAAAACAGGTGTCATTCCTTTTAATCATTCACATTTAGCAATAAAATAAAGCTACATTTTCCAAAAAAAGTGCAATGATAAAATAACATAAACCAGTTGAATAGCCTTTATAAATTGGAAAATTTTAGGTGAGAAAAAGAAATGCACGCAACGGATTTCANTGAGAGGCTTGCAGCCAATTGCAAAGCACCAGGAACGGCTTTTGTGTCATCGCGGTTTATTTTTGTTTTCGATAAAACATACTGGAATGCCTCCTTGCTTAACCGAAATCTTTTGATGAATCTGAAAGTATAGGAGTAGAGAAGGTAATTTATTTCCTATGTATAATTACTTACGCAATGTCGGATAATGCCAATGGATTGCTTCTGCCCCGAAGTTGCTTACGCACTTTCGTCATTTCGCTTTCGCTAGAGCTTAAATAAAATAAAAGGCTCGGCTCCATTTTAGTTTTACCGCTTTTCTTTATTTACTTTTCACTTATTTTGACACTTCAATGTCTATTGTGACTTAAAAAGGAAGAAGAGAAAAATAATCGATAACCAAATAAACAATAACGATTCGTTCGCCTTCGATTGTTATCATCCGATATTGTTCATTCGATTAAACGATCACGTAATTTGTGTTCGTACGATTGCCGACTCGTTTACGTCTGTCACGATTCGACCCCAGTATTGTTTGCGGGGGAAACGAACGAAAAGTAAGCATTTCGTCGATCAGCTGAATGCTTTTGGTCAGCTTCTGTTACGGCAAGGTTCGTTTCACTGCACTTGGTGCTTGTTTCACTATTCGGTAAGCGCGGTGGGGCCGGAGCTGCTTTTATTTTATTGTATGTTGGCACTTTTATTTGAATTTCTCGCAGCATTGCGAAAATTCTGAAAAAGCAATTTACAATTACAGGCAAATAAGCAGGAAGTTTGTTTATGTTTAGTATTGTCTTTTCGCGTTTGTTCTATTTTTCCCCTGCTTTACGTGAATTATTAATAACTTCTCGGCGGAGCGATTAAAAAACACGTCCGCACAGGTTGACAGTCAATCAATAAAAAAAAAAAACACAAATAATATAGCCTTTTTTACTGCAGACAAGTCGTTGCCCCAAAACACAGCAGTGCCAAAACAGGTGTCATTCCTTTTAATCATTCACATTTAGCAATAAAATAAAGCTACATTTTCCAAAAAAAGTGCAATGATAAAATAACATAAACCAGTTGAATAGCCTTTATAAATTGGAAAATTTTAGGTGAGAAAAAGAAATGCACGCAACGGATTTCACAAAAATGTATTGAAATGTTATTTTTTTTACAAAAGTGCCATTTTGGCACTTTGTGCCAAATTGAAAAATGAAGTTCCATTTGAAGTAAAATAGGGACAAATGGCACGGTTTGAGCTAAGTTGGCATCCCTGCTTCCAATAACTTACAAACATAAAAATGTGAAATATCGAGAGCTTGAATTCATTAATACCCTCTATCTGCAATTTGTACAAAAACTAATTTGCGATTTTAGAAACCATCAGGGACTTATTACCTGTCGTTATATGACGTAGCATTAATATCACTGATTACAGTTAAAGTCAGAATTTCATCTTTGTGAAAAGTGTGCAGATAGAGGGTATTATTGAATATAAGCCCTCGACGTTTAAAATATATAAAACATTTATTTCAACGTATACAAAAAATAAATCTACCTGCGTTACAGCGCGGTGGGAGACGGGGAAAGGGGGCCGGGGCCGCGGCGTAGCGTGACGTGGTGTCCGCGCCGATCGCGCGGGGTACGCGGGGCGAGAGCGCGGCGCGCGCGGTGTGGCGAAAGAAGAAAGAGAAATGATGTCAATGGATTTTATTTCGTTTTTAAAAAGGTAATAATGTCAATTGACTTTATTTCGCACCAGGTTGGGAAATTGACCTTATTTCCGTGGATCTTATTACCTGTCACCTATTCCGGTGCACAGTAAAAATCTTCCAATCAGGGCTGCCAACTATCATTATTTATTAAGTGCCATATTGAGGATAAAAAGTGCCAAAATGTGCCTACCTCAACGAGCTGATTGGACCGTATCCGTGCGGCTTTAGACCTGGCAAATCCACCATAGACCAGGTATTCACAATACGCCAAATCTTGGAAAAGACCCGCGAGAAAAGGATCGACACTCACCATCTATTTGTCGACTTTAAAGCCGCTTTTGACAGCACTAAAAGGAGTTGCCTATACGCCGCTATGTCTGAATTTGGCATCCCCTCGGCTGGCAGGCCGTCAGCTCCAGCAGCTTTGTTGTTTTTCAGCCGCTCAATCGCTATACGTACCTCGTGATAGTCAGGCGGTGGGACAGCTACTCCATCATCATCGA
>NW_016161917.1:36650-47231 GCF_001687245.7 Rhagoletis zephyria | reverse complement strand
CAATATTTATTTTTAAAGAAATTATATGCTAAGGATTAATATACACACAACCACATCCTCGAATTGCGTCCTTGTAATTGTAATAGCTTAAAAAAATAAAAATTTATCAAAAGTGCATCTTTTTCAATATTCGTGAAATCAAAAACTTATTTTTTTAATTTTACAGCATTTTTTTACGGACCGACAAAAAGTATGATCGAAAGTAAATGTTGTTCTCCCAGTTTGGTTCCCAAGAACGCTCAAAAACCCGAGCAAAACTGTGGAGAACGTTCTCGACGGGAATTATATAGGAACAAAATCCTATGGAATAATCCCAAAGAGAGCGAAAAATGCTTTCGGAAAAATGTTTAGGAGCACAAAATGGGAACTAAAGTCTCAGTTCTTCCTGGCCTAGAACGAAACGGCAACAAATCTTCTTCGAAATATTCGCGAAGAAAGGAGGCGTGAACAAAACTTTTCTCATAGCGTTACATTAGTTTGAAATGTGCTAATATTAAAATTAATCAAAAAACCGTAAAGATACGTATGAAAATTAAGTCAACGAAAGACTTAAGATACAAACTTTTCTTGCACAGAATATGAAAATTATTCCAGGACAGTTCACCCAATGATTAACGATTTGGCGGTTGAAACGATCCACCTTTTCTTTGGCTTAAAATTAAGAACTATTGTTCTCGATGAAACGATTTTTCATCATAACCGTAGACGCCCCTCTTAGTGTTAAGTTATCAAAACTTCTTCTCGTTTTATTCTATGGAAAAACTTTCCCTAGACTTTTATTCTTACTTCATCTTCTTTGAAAACGTTATCGGTACTTTCGTTCTCATTGGAATGATTCCCGAAAGTTTCTTTCTCTTTCTGTTCTTTTCGAGAACGTTCTTGAGAGTTTGGTTCGCATTTGGTTCTTTACGGATACGTTGCCGAGCCTTTTGTTTCGCGTTCAAACTGCTCTCAATACTTTTGCTCCCATTTAGTTCTTTTAGGGGGAACGGTCTTGACATAAAATTTCGTTCTCGTGTAAAACTAAACCATAATCAGAGCGCGTTCTCGGTCCCTGGAATTTTTACGTTCATTTAGTTGTAAATATGGTTATTCAACATAGCGCTGAGTTTTTTTTTAGTAATTTTTTTATTTATTAATATTTTTGAAATTTCCAAGTCCTTCTAAAAACGTTTCTGACATCAGAGGAAAACGAAAAGCACACTTTTGCTATATTTGATCCATAGTTTCCTGACTATATTTATTGTTTCGTGTATCTCGATTTTTTATTTTTTTGTTTTGTTTTCGCCGTACGGTGTAGTATACGAGTATTGTAATATGTTTTCAATATATTTTCCGCAGCCTGGTCACTGGTACCGTCGCCTTGGCCTTTTCTGCAGCCGGTGTGCTACTATCAGGTTTTGTAATATCGCGCTATAAGCCACGCGCACGTTATATGGCCGCTTGGAATGTAATCGTTGGATTCCTGACCGTGGCTGGCATCCTGGCTTATGCTTTTATCGGTTGTCCAGGCAATGAGCAGTCGGTGATTGTCAACATACACGACAGGTAACTAATATACATACAAAGAACTGCATGCGAACGCAGACAATATACTCGCAAATATTGTGAATATTTTATGTTGCCACTGATATTTATTTATCCAAACACTAGCGCCCTCAATAGCACTCCCACTTGTAATTCGAATTGTAACTGTGATTATGTGCGTTACTCACCGGTTTGCGGGGAAAACAATATGACTTATATATCGCCTTGTCATGCGGGCTGCAAGAAGCAATATAAAACTGCCAATGGGCGAAAGGTAAGTGCGATTTCTTTGTATTGATTCACAATTTTTTCTAAATGGTATACATAAGTAAATTTTTGTTTTATTAATTTGCAGATTTACTATGACTGTTCTTGTATACCTAACAACAGCTTTAATAAAAGTTCGAAACCATTCTTTAAACGTCTCACTGTGATGGATCTGAAATCAGAGAACTACGATAATGATGACGGCAATATTACGACTACTATAAGGCCAGAATTGCCAATCACAACGTTGGATAAAGCATTACCGACATCACTTAGCACAGCTTATACAGATGTGAGTTAACAATATTAGTGCCGAAGTGCCGCTACCTTTGCTAGGGAGCGCTGACTCTAATGTTTGATTTACTTAGGGCAGTTTGTTCAATGTGTGGCTGTCACTACCTGCCAGTTAAACATCTTTATCGACCTTTTCAAAATCTTGCATATAAAATGTGATCGATAAAGCAGTCATTGTATTTAACCGAAGCTTCGACCTCCGATTTGAACAACCGGCCCTTAGGCAGGTGAACTATATGAAATCTTCGTCTTCACCTCGATAGCTTCTGCAGGAAAAACTTGTTGACATAATTGCATACATATCTATATATGCCTGGGAGTACTGATACCATACATAATACGACGATAGCGGTAGAACCCTAACTGCGGATTTTTTAAAGTTTCAGGTATTTGATGTCTATTCCAGCTTTCCCCAATTATTCAGTCTGATATTTTAAGTATTCTGAAGACATCCGATGTAAGACCTGTTAGAAAACCTGAATTCGAGAATAAACATTTTAAACAGTTCGATTGTAATGTTAACCTTATGGGGAAACCAAAATATGTTCGTCTATAACTTTTGAAATAGGCTAGCTGGCGGGCATATATTGCTTATGACCACAGATATATTTGTAATTTCTGGAGCTAAAAAGTGCTAAATGATTTCGAAATAGCTAAAAAAGAGCTAGGAGCTAAGCCCCAAGTTTCGGAGCTGAATAGAAAAATAAAGAGCTAAATCTAGTTCCCAAAGCGCCAAAATGGTAACAATGTTGCCATCCGCACAGGCCTGCACGTCGAAGATATTTTCACTAATAAGGCAGAGTAGCTCCCCTGCTACGATGGACCATAGCAGAGGGGAGATCACGCCCCTCTTTCGTTTCTAAGAATCTTACATTTTCCTGTCCTTGAGTGGATGTAATGGTGCTGGATTGAAGGATGCTTGCTATCCAGCGGCTTGTGGTTTCATCAACCCCTTCCCGCCGGACGTCATTGTCTATTAGAGAGTGTTTTGTGCTAACGAATACGCCCCCCAAGTACAAGAAACATCCCAGCGCTACTACTTCGTCCTACAAAAGACTTCTCAATTTTCCTTGTTAGAAACTGAAGAGTGTGGATAGTATGTCTTACTAGAAGATGGGAATTTTAGTATCTATGCAAAGGGTTCTCGGTAAGGAAACTATCCCTGATATGCCTGTCTACGATTCTCTGCATTGTTCTTAGTAGAATGGATGTAAGTCGATATGACTTTTGTTGGTCTGCTGGTTTCCCCCCTCCTTTGGTTTGTAATGGACTGTCCTTTCCTGCCACTGTAGTAGATGGGACCCCCACGAAAAACATGCTCCGAAAAGCGGTATCAGAAAAGGTAGCCAGTGAGGGAGTCTCTTTTGAAGATGAGCTGCGAAAATTCTTTATGCTCCATGTGATGCTCCAGGTGCTTTCGTAGGAGCTAAGGCAGATATAGCGCATTTTATTCTATCCTCGTCGAACCGTCCTTTGACGATTCTTCTTTGTCTTGCCATTAGTGCAAGTTCTTGAAACACCTCGCTCATTATACGATTTTGGTAACCACATCCAACAACAATAGTTGTATTGTTAATACTTATTCCTTAATATTTTTTGAATTTTTCTTTTCTCTTCCAGGCTCTTCTCGGTGGTCAGGCGATAACCGGCGCATGTCCTGTCAATTGTTTTGCTCAATTTGTCACATTTCTCTCGGTGATGTGTTGCCTCAAATTTGTTGGCGCCACAGGACGTGCCTCAAATTTTCTCGTGTCCGTACGTTGCGTGCCTGAGAAGGATAAAACGGCAGCAATGGGTTTCGGTATGATGATGATGTCCATGCTAGCATTTATACCAAGTCCCATATTCTTCGGCTGGGTATTAGACCGTATTTGCCTTGTGTGGGGTAAAACGTGTACAAATAAGGGCAATTGTTGGCTTTATGACCCAGAATCACTGAGGTAAGAACAAAATGAGAATTGGCTTTATACGCCAAATGAAAATCTACTATAATTACGAATTACTTTTAGATACACACTCAATATAACCGCTTCAGTATTTGTTGCGATAGGAGCCTTATTCGATTGGGGTGTCTGGTATTATGTGAAAGATCTGAAAATCTTCGATGAGGAGGTGAAGGAGGTTGAAATGAAAATTGTACAGCATGAAGAAGAAGTTAATTCCATTAAGGATTTAGAAGCATAATTTTTATAAATCTTAAATATATTCAGTCGCAGTTTTTATTGTAAGACATTTTATTATGTGCGTGTGTCTGAGTTTGAGTGCCCGTTTGAAAGTATGTAACTGTGCCAAATTTAGTCTAATAACGAAATTTATGTAAATATGAAAGCCAATGTTTACTGTATAATTGTATGTATGTATATGTAGCTATTAGATTGATAAGAGTAAAATAGGTTCATAGTTATTTTTGTAAATAAAATCATTTGAAATTATGCTAATTTACCAAAGTTATAGTCAACATGTTTACACGCAGATAAAGGTCTGTTTATGTGTATGTATATTGTGCTTTGTTATAATGTTTGTTAGGAAAAGTACTGTATACTAAATATTTTGATTGTAAATACTACAAACGAATTTTCAGTATGTACGCCATTGCTTAAGAAGAAAGTATTAATAGCTACGATTTATGTACATATGTATGTATTAACACATAAGATTAGAATATATATAGGTTAAATATGTACCTCTTAATTTACAAATCGTTATTCTAATAAAGCGAGGTGTAACTTACATTATTTTCACACACAATTTGAAATAATTAAAAAAAAAAATGTCTGCAGCTATTAGCAAACTGCAGGCTTTAATAAAATTTTCCATTTAAAAAAAAATCAAAATTAAATAATTTTACTTTTTATTATGTTTGGAAATACATTTTGAAGAAAGAACAATTTTAAATGTAATTTCTATTTTAATGTAACGATATTTAGTACGATTATGATTATATTAAGGTGTATCACATAATAAAATTTATTAAATTTTAACACAATTTACTTGAATCTTTTTACGCTTGCTTTTAATTAGTATGTTCGACAACCCGAAAGTTGTTAATAATTACTACAAACTATAAGGATTTGGCGTTCGCGTGCGCAGGCGAATTGAGAGAGCAAAGTGACAGTTCATTTGGAGGGAAAGTAATAGAAAATTGTTTACTATTTGAAAATTTGCCACCAAGAGAAAACAGCTGATCAAGCTCTTCTGTCTGCAATCTGATAATTTTTAAGTTTAAAAAATTTGTGGAAAAATCTGGCCTAAAAACTATCGGATGTACCCAAAAAATTAGTAGTTACACTTCGGCATATATACGGATGGGACATTCGAATTCATATCCAAACAAATAAAAATGTGAAATCAAAAACTAATAACGCAGGAGTATTTTTAATCTTTGGAGAGGACTGAGGACTTTTCGTGGCAAAGGAGGACTATCCTCACGAAAGGAGGACGGTTAGCGAGCCTAGTTGTCACACAAACAGGATTTTTGCTAAACACTTTTTCAGCTTCATCTGCCATTAATGGACACTTAACACGAAAGTAGGAAGTAAACAATAATGGATCTGCAGTTGTAGCTAAGCTGCTCCAAAGGCCCTGGAAACTGCTCGAACCTCTTCAAAGTTAGTCCAGGAATGTAAGTTGAGGCTAAACTCCGTTACAAGATGGAATGAGCTTGAACTTGTATGGGTGCCAGGACACTACGGTGTTCAAGGTAACGAACTGGCTGATGAATTGGCGAACTGCGGTTCTCTGGAGCGCCCATTTGGACCGGAGCCAATTGTAGGGCTAAGCATAGCGGGAACGATCCGGTGNAACTCCGTTACAAGATGGAATGAGCTTGAACTTGTATGGGTGCCAGGACACTACGGTGTTCAAGGTAACGAACTGGCTGATGAATTGGCGAACTGCGGTTCTCTGGAGCGCCCATTTGGACCGGAGCCAATTGTAGGGCTAAGCATAGCGGGAACGATCCGGTGCATCAAGGATCTCATAAGCAAAACTCATGAGAGCCATTGGTGCACTATTGACACCTCCAAAATGACCAGGTGTTTCCTGAAAAGGCCTGACAGGGTGGTAGCTAAATTTCTTCTCAGACAAAGAAGGAGTGATCTACGACCCCTGGTAGGACTTATTACGGGGCACAATCCATGGGGACGACATATGGTCACCATAGGCATCATCGACGATCCACTGTGTACATCGTGTTTGGAGAACGAGGATAGTACAGAACATTTTCTCTGCCGCTGTCCGTCCTTCGCCAGACTCACATTTTTTGGTCGGGTGTATATACTGAGAATGGACGACGTACATTCTCTTTCCCTCAACAAATTACTAAAATTCACAATGGAGTCTGGTAAATTTGTAGAGGAGTAATGAACTCCCACCCCCACCTGCATATCCCTTTCCTCTAAATCCTGTTTCTTGGCCTTAAGTACAATGGAAAATACTGGAAAAATTTGTTTTTGGTTGTTCCGGCCACCCACAATTCCATTCCATTCTAAAAAAAAAGGTTACTTTTTTTTTGTGCACACGCCTTAGTACAAGACGACTTCAAACACAAATCTTGCCTCCTGGATGATTGGTCGGTTGAAGTGGCGAGTTTAACAACTCCATTTAGCACTTATGCGTGCCTCTACTTTAGTATTTGAAATAAATCCGGACACTTTTTCGACGATTTTTTAATTGGTTAAATAAACCCCTGCCAAAACTAACCAAAACCCGTTATTGAAAATGTCAGTTAGAGGTGAAAGTGTTCCACAAAAATATTAAGCAGTAAATTTCACTAACGATCATTGCCACGGCAGCCGTTTCTACGTACCAGAATAACTCGGGTTTTACCCGACCAAGGGCTGTTGTTTCGGCGATCTAACCCCGTTTAGGTTGGCGAAATATCTCAAGCGTTGTGCGCCCATGGAGCTGTATCTGCTACGAACTCTTCTACTCAGGGCTAGCATCGAGTCAAACCCTGGCCGAGAAACTTACCCCTGCTGCGTGAAATACTGGAGTGCAACGGATGGAGTCTGCTCAGGCCTAAGGACTCACCGGCAGTGGACCGCAACATACGTGGCCCCCTGCTGTTCAAACAGAGCTTCCTCCATGGCACTCCCAAGTCCACTTGATCAGCTCAATGCAAACACAACCGCACCACAACAGAAATAACCCCACCACCACCCACACTCCGCCACCAACAACTCCTGGTTCCTCCAAACATCTGCATATGTGTGTCAGACCAGGATATTCCTTAACGTCACATCAGTCAAGTTCAACACCTGCCTTGGCTGGTGTCACTTTAGGGCATGTTCAGGTCTGCGCTCCACGCGAAATGGACAAAGAACTTCGAGGGCCCGTACTGCGCTTCCATAGTCATCACTATTGATAAACCAGCGGACTTTTATTCCGCGGAACATCGAACCTAAGTACGTCAACTTTTCTAAGGCTGATTGGAAAGGCTTCTCTGCCCTCCCCACACCAACAGACGTTCACGTAAGTGAGTGTATGTATGTAAGTTCCGCAGGGTTGTCACTGCTGGTGAAGCTCGATTCATCTCAGCCGGACACCCGTCCGACCTTTCCTGCTGAAGCGGCTGTTCTAACCGATGATGGGGATAACCTTCGCCAGGCCGATGACGGAAATCAAATCTCCACATTAGGAATCTCAATATGGAAGAGCACCAGAAGACTTACAACTTCACCTCTAGTATGAGTAAGCTTTGGTCAGCCGTGAGGTCACTATCCAACTCGATTCGGATCCGGAGCGATGCGCGAGCTATTTTAGCCGACAATTCACGCTGGATCCTCCATGGCCACGTGGCCTAACCCGCAACAGTCCTTTGGGAGAATAGTCCTCGTAGCGTTAGATCTGTCAAAGGCGTTTGACAACGTTGGTCACTCCACGCTACTACAAGACATAGAGGGCTCAAACGGTGGTCGGAGAATTATCTGACTGTCTAAGTTTAATATTTCCAAGCTCCTCCAACCACATGATAATAGCGTCCGGGAATGGAATTGATGACTTATGCTCGAAAGTAAACGGTTACCTCTACGAGCTTTCTCGCTTCTTCACTGCAATGAGCCTGACGTTATCCCCCACAAAATCTTCAGCAAACCCTTTTCATCAAGTGGGCGAAGGAGGTCAGCAACTGGGTATTTACCACAATTGTCAATAAAGTACAGAGCTGCAACAAAGTCCTAGAGTCGCTAGCCGGCAGCACCTGAGGCATTTACATGACGAGGTGCAGATGCTCCCCATTAGGGAGCACAACACATTGCCTAGCAAGCAATACTCAATAGACGTGAGAACCCGAACAGACAGACAGACTGACAGACGAAGTTCTGAGGTTCATAAAGCAACCTCTGGATCCGACAGCATATCGACAGGCCATGAGCGGCATACACAGGCAGTCAGTCTCAAGTTACGTACAGTCCAGACCTGTGAATGCCGTTCTGGGCACACAACCACCTGACGTGGACGAGACAGAGCTTCGTTTGTTTCGGGAGACTCGAACAACAATAGCCCAACTTCGCTCTGGCTACTGCAGCAGGTTTAACTCGTACCTATGCAGACTCGATGCAGATGTGTCCATCTCTTCGCATGCCCACTAAATTTCACTCAACTTTATTTATACATATGAATGTACTTAGTTTATATAATTTGTCATGAAAGCATACGCATGAAGATTAACAAGTAATGAAGTAATTAAAAGTAGATTTGTTTAAAAATAAAACCAATCTGTACTCCATTTTCAACTGCAAAACGGAATTTAAGATAATGCACCATTTACTAAATGCAAATAAATATATCGTAAAAGACGATAAGTGAAACGTATGTAGGTATTTGAGATATCAAATTGGCAGTTACTCACGGCAGCAGTGCACATTCAGACTACGCTTACTTGTCATTTGATTCTTTCAGTTCTAAAATGGTGCAGCTTGAAGCGAAAATAATGAACTCAGAGGTTCACGGAGAGAGTGATGTGGAATCAACATTGTTGGCAGAGACCAATCTTAAACCGTCGCCTAACGAAGAGAAGGCACCGAAGAAGTTAAAGAATGTGGAGGAGAGTGGCAACAAAACAGAAATCAATGCAATTCTACGCGATATGGCCATAACCGAGGATGTGCGTTGTGGTTTTTGGATATTTAAAGGTTCATGTGTTCAAAGGCAAGCGCAAAATTCATATTTTATAAATCTAACTGGTGACTAGAGTGTATGAGTGGACATATGTATATTAGAGCGTACAACCTTACAAGCAAACAAAAAAAGTTCGCCATACACCCCTGGGTGTAAAGTAGTTTTGCAAGAAAATTTCGATAAAAAACAACTTTTCACCGAACCTAGTAGTCGCCTTTTACGTTTTACGGTGACACCTACATACTTTCGGCAATCTACATTTTTTTAAGGTCTACTGGAATAATCAAAATACGTCCTAAGTAAAAGTTTGATGGTTTATAGTCGTCTTTACTTAATGATATTAGGGTGGTACGTTGACGAGAACTAAGATCTGTTGGGTAAGCACTGGAACGGGGTACTTGGAGGAAATGAACTATGAAACAATAAAAAACATCGATACTTTAAGATTCGACTGTAAATGTCGAAGATATGACGAAAAATACAATAGGGCGACTCCTACGTTCGGTGAAAGAAAATTTTTTTTGTAACCGTCTCGAGAGAAAAACCGCGATGTGTCGTACTTTGAGATCCGAATCTTAATGCTGAAGATACATATAAAGAAAAATTTAAAAAGACAAAAAAAAAACTTTCGAAATTGCCTTGCAATAATACTTTAGACCCTTTATTTCTTTAAGTACAAAAGAAGTCATTTTTAAGCAAAACCGACTTCAATTTACATATACAAATTTAAAATTAACGGCCCATTTATTCATGATCTAATGATCTCATCTAAACCAAATTAGTATGGGAGCACCTCTGAAGTACTACCTTTCCTTAAAAACAGAAATATAGAAATCGGTTACCGTTAAAAAAATAAAAAATATTCTGACGAATTGATAACCAGCTCCTTTTTTAAAGTCGGTTAATAAAGACATTCACGAAATTTTAAACAAAAAGAAAAAAAAAAATCGAAATCTGGTAGCGTGGATGTCTCTATTTTGTACGTAGAACAAAATAAAGGAGTTCCCCGCTATATTGAGATTTTATGGACCACAAATAAGTACGCCAAACTTTTTTCTGCTACTATGTATCCTTTCAATTATTAAGGCTGGCCAACCAATCCACCTATGTGCTGCTCTATGGCTTAGTGGGCTGTGTATTTTCCATGACTTATGCCTACTTTAATGGCACACTGACCACGCTCGAAAAGCGCTTTAAGATACCATCGAAAAATACTGGCATAATAGCGATTGGCAATAATATTAGTCAAATGGTTGTTTCGGCGGTACTCAGCTATTATGCGGGTAAAGGACACCGACCACGTTGGATTGCATTTGGTTAGTAAAGGCTAAAAAATGTGTTAATCAGAGGAAACCAAAGATTGTATATATTTTT
>NW_016161917.1:20981-36128 GCF_001687245.7 Rhagoletis zephyria | reverse complement strand
AAAATCAGCAGCGACCTTTTTAACTCATATAGAACATAATATTGTGCTGCTGTAGGAAACACCAGAATTTCTGCGAACTTACAGACCAACATCGCACAATCAATGAACCCAATGTTGTAGAGAAAACCAATAAACGATATTCATTGAGAGGCATTTACCATCTTTACCATTTTTACTAACTACTACCTTTTCAGACCCGATCCCGACATGCCATCCCCAATATATTGCCACCTCTTCACTTGCTCCCTTAAACCCACTCAGCTAGCACCCTCTTTTTCTTTAGCCTCCCCCGGTCAAAACATGATGACCTTCGTCGTTAGTTGAGCCTGTCGACAACGATTGAAAGGTCTCCCTTAGCTTCTTCTTCTTATTTGATAATAGAACCGTTTGTCGCTTTGGGTCGAGAATAAAAGCTTCTGCAATTGCCTCTCTCCTGTGCGAATTTACGCCAGTTGCTCATCCCGAGTGCAGACAGCTCCTTCTGCACTTGGTCCTTCCGGTATATTCGTCGGCCCCTTGCTATCGGCAAGGATCTTTTCACCGGCGCGTCATCATCCACGTCGTTCACGCGAGCAGGGCTATCAGACTAACAGCAAATGTTACTGTAGAGAAAATAAGTAAAATAATACCGGGTTTATATGGATTTTCTTCATTTGAAAATAGGGAACCGGTTTTTTATATTGCCATTTTACGAAAAACTAGAAACCCGATTTTCGAAAAGAGGTGCAAAATCTAACACCCTAATGCACACATATAAACATTCACATTTACATAATTAAAATGACGATTATTTTTACAGATTTACATTAAATGCAGCTGCATTGCCAGAAACCATACTCCGATTCGTGAGAAGCGTTCACTACCAGAATTGTTCAACATAACAGAGACTACTTTACTAGGGTCGCGTGAATCAACTATGAACAGAACTATGAGACCTATAGATGTAACAACGGCAGCAACATCAAGCAGCACATTTACAACACCTTTCATGACAACAACAACAAGCAGAAAATCGGCTGTTAGTATTATATACATATCTATCAATATTTCAACATTTCGTAAAGCCACTAAAATTTTTTTTCCTTTCTTTCTATCAAAAAGTCAACAATAGGCGGTCGTGCCACGCCTGGCGCATGTCCCGTTAATTGCTTCACGCAATTCGTGATTTTTTTGGCGGTCATGTGTGGTTTGAAATTCATCGGTGCCACAGGGCGTGCTTCAAATTTCTTAGTCACTGTGCGCTGCGTACCGGAGCGGGATAAAACCGCCGCTATGGGTTTGGGTATGATGATGGCCTGTATGCTAACCTTCATACCGAGTCCGATTTTCTTCGGCTGGCTATTGGATCGTTTGTGCTTGGTGTGGGGCAAGACATGCACCAACAAGGGTAACTGTTGGCTCTACGATCCACTTGCATTAAGGTGGGTGTCCTGTCTTTAAGTTTGTAGTTATGTACATACTTTATTTTACCTTTTATTATTATATTTAAATGTTATTTTAGGTATATCTTGAATTTAACCGCTGCAGCTTTCATATTCGTTGGCACCGTTTTTGATGGCGGTGTTTGGTATTTGGTGAAGAACCTTAAAATTTTCGATGAGGAAGTGAAGGAAAACGAGAAAGAAGCGGTAAGAGAGGAGGAGGTGTTGCCTTTTGCAGAGAAGGCATGAAACGAATGTTATAGATTACCAAAGTTATGTATATTTTTTCTTAAGTTTTTATATTTATAAATGTAAGTAAATATTTTACATTAAAAGGCGTTGGAACCAATTCAAAGTCAAAATAAAGTCAACACTGAGCTTAGTTGCAGCTTTCGTTTCTCTTCTGTGCCAACTGACGTCCCTTGGAAATGGCAAGTCCTTCGCTCTGGTATTTCCATCCCAGAGAAAACCTTCCTCTACCCCTGTTATCAGCATCGCGACCCGCGCTTAATACTTTCAGAACTAGAGCGTTTCTGTCCATTCGAGCGACATGACCTAGCCAGAGTAGCTGCTGGATTTTTAGACGTGTTGCTCTCTACCACAAACTTCGAGTTGCCGCAACAAAAGTTCCCATGTCTGATCCCAATCTTAACCATCGCAATATGTCTAAATCGCTGTAAGGCTCGTACTGCTCATAGTTACATCGCCTTCGGTCTTCGTCGTCTCCAACGCGCGCAAAGGCCCGTAAATCGTTCGAAAAATATTTCTCACGGACACTCCAAGAGCCGCCACTTCAGATAACTTCATTGTCCACGCTGCTGTGCCAATCACCAGCACGAGCCTTATAGAGCAAGATTTTTCGTACGACGAGAGATGATTTTAATACTCAATTGCCAACTCAGTCCAAAGTAGCACGCGTTGGTAATTCCGGTCGTTGAACACCCAGTCGAATCACAAAACACTAAAAACGTGAGTCCCATTTCCTGTGTAAGTTTTGCTTCATAAAGTTTTTCAATTTAGAGCAACACATCTGTTCGCCTACTTCCATGTGTTTTATTAAGGGTGCCAACTATTGGTCTGATAAGATAGGGTCTATCACGACTTGGTCAGCGTTGCCGCTTTGGTAATTTTTAACCAAAATTGGTAATTTTTTTCTTTATTTATTAAACTTGGTAGTTTGGTAATTTATTTTTCAATTTGGTAACTTTTTCGATTCGGTCCTACATGTCTGATAGTAGGTCAATGCAAGATCTGATTCTACATTGGGAAGTGGCCCGTAAGCGATTTTTTTTATATAAATACCAGGTAACCCTGAAAGTTTCGCAAGACGAAAAGTTGTTCCAGCGTTCCTTGGTTCTAGAATGGAGTGATCTCTAACAAACTGCTTGAAAGTCGCTATTGCTATATCTACCGAGTGCTATCCCGAAAGGTTGTGGGTGGTCGTGCCTTTCCTTGTCAGTTCATCAGCTTTGCAATTGTCATCAACATTCCCGTGTATACCGGCAACCATATCAGTAGAGTTCTATGTAAATATGTATGTTATCGTTCAAAAAGCTACGGCATTCAGTATACCCTATAGGGACTTCACTTTTGAGATATTTTCGGCCACTTGTTGATATACATATGTATGTACATATCTATATCGGTCATAACTGGACAAATGTCGATTTTGAAGTACTCCAATTTTGGGGGTTTCTTCGCATAACTACGGCCATCCGAGTAGCCGAATAAATAGTCCAACGGTGGGATGATCTCAGTGGCCAAATTATATCCCCTCTACGGGAAATTATGCGCCTGATAATCCTCTGTTGCAATTAACGGTATCCCTGACACTGAATGATAATATGCCTTTAATTCTTTTGTAACCTGAGTTTTGTATGGAAGGAAATATATATCCAAATGCAAAATATACTATTCTAAGCCAAAAGACAAAACCATGTTCTGAAAGCGACGCGCAATCGATAAATTTGTTTCTTCGGCCACACTCAGGAGTGAAATCCTCACCACGCATTTCTGGTGTTGTAACTTTCAGCGTTACGCACTTATAAAAATTATAGCTGAATGGAGCGCTGATTGCCTGAAAAACTTGGTGCCTTCAGATATATTTACAGACATATGTATGTACAGTTGTGCACATAAAATAAATCGGGTAATTAATTGTTGAATTTGGTAACTTTTTCTGTTGATTTTGGTAAAAAAATAAAAAAATTTTGTGGCAACACTGGACTTGGTCCTTCGAAAGGAGAAGAATTTGCCAAGTCGTTAAAATGTAGGAACTGGCGAATTATTTGGAAGCGATTTCTGGTCAATACTATTACTTGGGAGATTTAAAGAGGACATGAATACGAATAAAATGGAATTCCCATCTGAAATGAATGAATATGTAAATACGACCAGACCGGTTTTGGTGGGATTTTTCATATTTTTAACAAAAATAAAGTAACCATATGTAATTTAAGCAAAAAATTTAAATATTTCCAAATTACAGAAAACACTGGATATACTGGACATGTGGCTTTATTACATATGTATATTTGCAACAAATATTCATATTTCACTTAACTTCTAAGAGAAAACTAAACTATTCACTATTCGAATAATTACTGTAATGTTCGCCATCTAACAGTTTGAAAGTAGCTGTAGCTACAGTATGATGTTTGAAGTAGTTTTCCGGTTTGTGACTCTGCTACAATAACTATTCACTTGGCTAAGAACAGTTATCAACACATACAGCCTAAAACCTGGCAACGGTTCTTGGGCGAAAGAAATGCGTATACCCATGTGTATGTGCTCAAGTAAATATATCCCAGCAGCAAACGATAACCGATAGAATATATGTTAGTATTAGATAAGATAAGTGCTTTAACAGATTTAGTAGCTCCAAAAAAATTTTTAATCTGATGTAAAAACATGCATGTATTAGAAAAAACTAATAGATTAATCTTGCCAAAAACCGCTGCACAGTATGGAAATTGAACTTTTTCGTGACATCTTCTAATATTTCGAAAAGGAGAACAGCTAGCGAAAAAATTCAATAGCGTTTTATGGCTTTTGAGATGTTGAAATGTTCACCAAAATTTAATTATTATTTTTTTTGTTTTTTTTTTATAAAAATTTTGGGTATGCAATTTTATAGATAATTAAATTTTAAAATAATAAAGTGGTTGCAAGTGGCTAAGAGTTCGCGTTGATTTTTAATAATACAAGAAACGCTTTTATTTCCCATTTAGCATGCAGATGTGCTCAACATGTTAGCGATAAAAATATTAAAAATCAACGCGACCTCTTTTCCGCTTGCAAATTGCACTTCATTATACTAAAATCAATGGTCTATAAAACCGCATACCCAACATTTTTCAGGAAACCCATTTTTTTTTTTAAATTTGGTCAAAACTTTTTTTTATAACATTTCAAGATTTTCTGGGGAAAACCTACAATTGTTTTCGTCTAGATTGTATTGTGTAACATTTATTAACTAGAACGGGAGCATCGATTTTCTTCAAAATTCCTACTTTTTCTGCACTTTGCACTAAAAAATTTAATACAAACAAAAAAAAAAATAAAAACTCGGGCTCAACTGGTATCTTTCAAAGTTTATTAGCTTTCATTTAAAGTAAAAAATTAAATTGAGTGAAAAATGTTAGCTCCAGTGAATTGTGAACACTAAATGCCAGTTTTGAACCGCTGTGCTCACCTTGCACGTGGACAAAGCTTTCTTTACATTATCTATTGAGGCGTGCAGAGTAAAAAATCTCTCTGACCATCGTTTTATGTAGGACCATATCAACCTAAATTAGTTCTTTCAATACTAAAATTATTACTTTTAATTACCATAGTAAACAAATTTTAGTAAGCGATGGTTTTTGTAGTGATCTTAAAGAATTGCTTCAAGTATACAATAACAAATCCGAAAAACTTTATTCATAGCTTTTTCAATTATGTCTCACAAAAGAGTAGGTCATGAAAATTATTATTTTTTTCGTATGGCTACGGACCCGGAATAATATGCTGAAGTTTTTTTTAAATCCCATGTGTTATTTGTATAAATTGTGTTGCACTTTGACTGAATTATGAACACTTGATTAAACATGTTAATTTTGGTAATAACCTATAAAAATAATTTCCAAATATGTATAACAAATAAATGCCAGAATTGAATGTGCAGTACATATTTATTTACATATGTATGCAAATGTGTTGCCAATTCAAATTTAAAAATAACATAGCATGTACAGACGACAGTGTTACCGCTGTGTGACCAAAAGGGGTAATTTGACCCTTTTAAGCGCCAATACCCTTTGACCCGACTTTTTGAAAATTTTGATTTTTTTGACCCCTTTCCAAAATTATGTGCGACTTTTGCCCCTTTTCAGAGATTGTTTTTAGGAAATGTTAACAGAGCCATGTTATTAAAAAGTATTTCCTCCTGTAAGTACGAAAAAATGCATCACCTTAAACTTTTAAAGGAAATGCAACTCTTCTCCTGGCAGCAACTAGATTTATGGATATGTTCGCAACCCTGTTTTGTGCAAAGCTCGTCCCTTTATTTTCTTTTTAAAATCAACAGATTTATTCTTTTATTATTATTTATTTATTAGTAAAGAAAAGAAAAAGTAATATGGTGACACTTTTTTCGTCAATGGCCCCTTTTTTGCGAGTTTCCGAAAATTCTTAACGGCAACACTGTGTACAGAAAACGGAGGCATCCATCTCTAAATTGGCACATCAAGCGCTAAGGAGCTGTCAAATATCCTCATGCTCATACAACTTGTATGAAGTATCCCACGTTTTGAAGTTGGATGCAGAGGACGGAAAGAAAGAATGAGGAGAAAAAAGTGAAGGAGGAAACGAGAATAAAAACGGAAGAATGTCAAAAGTTACGCCGCGTTGCTTTGGTTATAGGGCGCGCTGGCACACGTTGGCATTGGAAAACGCAAAGCTTAGCGCTCCAATTTAGGAACGACAGTAAGGGTCTGATTATGCATACTTCGCATAACTTCGCACAACCATTTGTACCAGAGCACTAAAAGTGTAACTTAGGAAAATGTGAAGCAAAATCTAAACTCAACAGATCGCTAAGTTTTTAAAAGTTCTGCTAATTTCTGGGTAATGGAATACATACAAAATACATAAAAAGTATAATTCGTTATTTTAATCAGCATAATTCTTTGTGCAAAACGGTATATTTTTAACCCGTTAGGCAATTATTTGGGGTCAATACAACCGACGAATATACATTAATGCATGTACATATGTATTATAAATAAATCACAAAACCTTAAAAATCTCTGCATTGGGTGTAAAATCATTTCAACTTCAGCAACTTTAAATGAACAAAAATATAAATCTGTTTATATTGGCAAATATTTTCTAATGGCGGGTATATCAAACATTTCTATATTTATTAGGTTAAACTATTTAAACACGCTACACCTACCAAAAGCGATAAGATATGTATATGTATGTATGTACATACATAAATTCTGAACGATTTTACAAGCTCAAATCAACGCCAAATAAAATTGCTATCAAATTGAAATGCCACTAATCAGATTCGTTTTTTTTTTTTTTGGTAAACATGCAATTTTAATAAAAACGCGGGCAATAAAAATTTTAAATTTTATATCAATGATATTGATACGTTTAAATACAAATGTATGTATATGCAAGTATATTGCTTCTCTCTTTGCGGAAGTTTGAGGATGGTCTAAATTACCTAATAAATCATATTGTACATATGGCCTAAAACGCGGACTGTTACATTACATTTTGGCTCACACTGAAAGCATAGGTATGTGTACGGTGACCATAAATATGGATTCAAAATGAAGGACAATTTTTCAAAAATATGCCTACATATATTTACGTAGTATAAAAATGTCAAAAGAGTATATATGATTCTAAATTCTTAATACATTTTAAACTAAAAAAATGAATCACGTTTTTTTCATCGATATTAATCTTTTTTTACATAAATATTTTTGAAAGTATAGTAAAACATATTATAATTACAATAGCTTACGCGAAGAGTGAAAATCTTTAAAAGATTATTTTATACTCAAATTTTGAGTTTTTTGGTACTTTTCGCAGTTATTTGTCAAAAATCGACGTCAGGAATCGACATAAACGACGAGTTACAAAGTGCCCTTTACAAAAATATATAATTTGTGCAGATTGCGCTCCATAGCATCTACATATCTAATCCGATTTTCATTATCTTTTGCTCAAAATTTACTGTAATGATATATATTCTTTATCGAATTTTTAAAATAATGAAAAAAATAATCACAAGCAACTGCGTATTTGATTGAAAATCTCACTTTTTTCGACTTTGACGACAAAATGCAAATGGTCGCCTGTAGCACTAATAATTTTCATTGAAGTCGCCACAAGTTATATATTTTGGTAAGAGGCATATCAATACCCTAATGAGATATGAAGAAAAGCTACGAAAAGTACCAAAAACACTTTTTTGAAAAAATCCGTCCATTGTCCGATAATTTTCAAATAACGAATATAATGCGGGACAAATGCAGGACACTTGGAAATAATCAGTACATTTTCAAGTTTTTTAGGTTTGAAAAACTACGCAGGACCGACCTTTGAAAAACAGTACGGTCCTGCAAAAAACAGAACGGATGGTCACCGTAGGTATGTGGCATTATTTAGAATATACATACAAAAAATATATTGTATGTAACTCCTGTTGTTTAGGAGTTATGAACGCTTCAACGGCGGGCTATTGCATTACATTTTTTGGATGTACTTTTTAAAGTTGCTTTATATATTATTGAAAAAGTCTGCTCTGCCAATAAAATGTTATCTAAAGTTGGTACACAGCTTAAGGATGAAACTCAAGAACTACGTATTAATTGAACTGATAAATTTAATTTTGATGGTCACCGTTATTATATATATTTATACATACATACAGTGTTGGGCATATCTATCATTTCGGGCCAAATTAAAAATGATGTTGTTTGCCACTTATGCTTATTTATTAGTTTTTAAAATGTTTCAATTAGAACACAGTTCATTCCCTAACAAATACCATATAAGCTAAGCTTAAAATAAATTTTTTAGAACACTGGAAAAAAATTCATCAAATTTCAAAATTTTTTCTCAGAAATATTTATAGCCCTTTCAATTTTAGAGTAATAATGTGCAAGTTTCAAGTGACTAAAAATTACCGCGGATTTTTTATATTTTTTTTTTGCCGAACGTGTTGTGGAGCACTTAAAAGGGGAAAATTATAAGTATGGCATACGAAAAATTTAGGTACTTAGGCGGGTTGGGTAAATAAGAGGGGAGATACTTAAGAGAGGGATTTTCTTCAGATTACATTAAAATATTCACGGTACCCAAAAATGTTGGTTACGATATTTTTTTTGCCGACCAGTGTTATTAATCTCTTACAAATTCACAATCAAAATTATATCACATTTCCTTTATCCAGACGAACAGTAGCTTTTCAGTTATTTCTTTAGCGCGATTAGGCTACGATGATCAACACAAACGACACTATGTAACAGAAAGTGTTTAATGCAGAATAAAGAGTGTTAAAGATAGCAGCAGGAGCAGGCTACAAAAATAATTTTATATACAACTGCTGTGTTGCAATAGGCTCTCCATACTTATCCATATATGTAAATATGTGCATGCATATGTTCGTACAAACATATGTATATGTATACATATATGTATATGCGTACATTTATCATGTATTTTTAATTATTTCTTATGTAGGGGGTGGTCTGTGGGGTGCGGTGTCAAAAAATAAAAATAAATACAAAAAACAATTACCAAAAGCAATGCCAGTGCCACTGCCATTTCCAACGACACTTTTTGCCATATCTCACTGCTGTTTTGATCACTCTGTACCCAATAAACATTTGGATTGGAGATCAAGTGGAGATCCTACACAAATTCCAAGGTCCAATGTTGATTTTCAAGTGAACCTCAAATGGAGAACTAATCCATCTCTAACAAAAGGGTACACATTTTTTTTTTATGCAAAATAATCTGAGTTCTCCACTTGAGAAAAGCTTGGATATCATTTGGGAAAAATGTTGGAGAAAATTGTTGTTTATCCACTTGAGAATCAAGAATTTCTCAAAGATTGGAAAACTGTTGGAAAAATGTTTGCTTTGTGCATATTGGGTATTGTTGCTGCTATCGGCTTTTACTGTCGTTGGATTGGCACTAGCTTTCTGTTGTTTTTGCTGCTTTTATTGTTGTTGATCATTGCTGTTGCTGCTTGCTGTCGGGTTGTCTTGGGGCTTTGCTGTTTTCGCGATTGTGTAGTATTTGTTTAGACGTTAAAGTGCACACAACGCAGCTAAAGCTCTGCGGATCAACAGGTGTTGTCAGTTCACAAAATCCTCCAACACTGGCAACATTTTTTTAAAAACAATAATTAGTTTGTGCTCGAGCAAAAGATTTGCGCTAAGTGATTTTTCAAAGTCAACTATAAGCTAATAAGCATCGGAAAGGTATAAAGAAATTCCAGTTACTTGGAATCGTAGTTATTTTGTGATAAGTGTTATTTAAAAAAAAATGTATGTACTTATTTTAAATTTTTTTATTTTTTGGAGGATTTGAAGTGCGTGTAAAAGTGAGGCAGCGATTTTGTGAAAAATATTTAAGTGGGAAAATTTTATTTTGCATATTTTTTTCCATATTTTTAATTACATACATACATACATACATATGTATATAAGTATGTAGATATTTTGTTTCTGCTTATATAGATACTTTGCAAGGCATATAAATAAACATGTTTTTGTATGTATGTATGTACGTATATAATATTAAAATACAGTTAATCGATGAACTCTTCCTAGTTGCAATTCAAGTTCGTATTACCGAATCGCTGAGTGACTTTAAAATATTTTTTTTTGTATACTATACATATGAAAGTGAAAATACATATCGGGAAAGCCATGAATCTGTAGCGAGTTTCGTTAAGTTAATGAACTTATTTGTCTGTATTTTGTGTGTTATAAGTATGTTGTACCTATGTTGTTGGAATTATTAATTATACGGCGATAATTAAGCTTAAAAGCGATATTTATCGGTTTTATTATTGGACGAAACTGAAAGTGGTTTGTTTAGTACTTTTTTATGTGTAATAAATGCCTTCACATCTGATAAGAAACATTGTGGAAGATCATTAATTTTCTTCATGTTTGATTCGTTGCAGTTATATGAATTAATCAGAAGATAGTAGTCGTTACTTTGGTTTTATCGGTAAAAAAGTTTTCTTTTGATCCTTCAGTTTTTTTTTTTTTAATCATTTTATGATCGTTTCATAAGCAGCCTTATTGCCAACTTCATGTGAAAAAATCGTTCCCATAATTTAACATGCAAAACAAAAACAATTTGGGAAACAATTTTTTTGTTTTGCTTTATAATTTTTGGGAATATTTGTTCACATGAAATTCGCGATAAGGCCTAAGATTTTATTTGCTTTTATTAAAGTGTGGAACAGCGAATTTAGGGCATCAACCAAACAATGCTTATTCATGCTTGATAGCGAGATCCTTAGATTCAGTTCATCACAATTTTTATTTTTTTTTTACATTGTTCTTCTTATTTGGCGCTGTAACCGCCTAAGCGATTTTTGCGGAGTTCAACAAAGTACCTACGCCAGTCGCTCCCCGTGTGTGCCAACTGACGCCAATTGGAAATGCCAAGCCCTTCTCCACTTGGTGTGGAGCGTTTCTGTCCATTCGGTTGTTGCTCAACGTAATTTTACACAGCCGTATCAGTTTCGCGGCGATGGGGATGCAAAATTAAGAGTTCGTGGCGTATAGGCAACTCGTTTTAACGCTGTCGAAAGCGGCGTTGAAGTCGACAAATAGAGGGTGACAGTCGATCCTTTCCTCTTGGGTGTTTTCAAAGATTTGGCGTATTGTGAATACCTGGGCGATTGTGGATTTGCCAGGTCTAGAGCCACACTGATAAACATTGATAAAACATAACCAACTTATAGTTAGGTTTTTTGTGGGATTTCGATAAATAACCAACTTTTAATTAGCTATGACAAAACCAACTTTAAATGAGTTGTAAAATCGTGCAAGAGTCATACAGACGCAATCGGAAGTTTGCTTTCTTTACAAGTTTCTATTTAAAAATCCTCACACAAAAACTGCTTTGAATCAATTTTTTTCTGCACTTTTCCAATACTTTTTCGAATTCAGGACAAAAAAAAATTAAGTTCCAAAATTTATATTATCATTTTCATGTTATGTCTGACGGAATTCGGATAAGGGGCCACCTACTGAAGAATATGTAAACAAATGTGCAATGCTGAACGTCAATTAAAAAAAATGTGTAAAAAAAATAATAAAAGTGAAATTAAAAAATGCTTTTTATTGATATTTTATGTCCAAAAGTAGTTAGCTACAAGTTAACTGACGTCTAACGCAGAGGAAACCAGCTCTCACCTTTTCACTACGGTCATTGCAGGAATGTTAATTCCGGGATCCCGGCCTTTTTAAGGTCCCAAACATCCCGGGATTCATGATGGGGGCAGCGTTTGTATGGGCGCTCCATTGGGGCATGGGCGCAAATGAGCGAGATGTTGAAGAATCTCGCTTTAATGCGGATTGCGGCTAGACGCTCGTCCAGCGGAGGGAACGACAGTACTCGGCAACGAATTCTCTCTCCCAATACAATTCCAACAGACCGAATTCAAGCTCCTTTACATGGCAGCTGTAGTAGATGTCGCAAGGCCCCAGACATTTTTTGCCTTTCCCCGTCCAATGCATTTCTTGGATGGCGGTGATGTCAGCTTTTGTCCCTCAACCAGCCGGGCAGAGGCACTTTTCCCCATTAAGAGTCCGGACATTTCAGGTGCACGCCCTCAGGGTGTAGCCCTCTAAACGTTTGCCGTGGTCGTCATATCGTCGGGGGTCTCATCCGAGGCTTTTTGTGTCTCTTTATCACTGGAAGTGGTTTTTACTTGGCGGGTCGCAAATCCAGCATACAACCCATTGCTGGGAGGTGGTGATTTGTTAACTGAATACACGTTTATATAGCGAGCCGTTCGCTCCCAGACAGATGCCCGCTGGCAGCCGCACCTACTGGTGAACAGACGCTGCTGACTTCAGTAAGTCCTTAAACCGAATATGTCGGCATGGCCTCACAGAAGCTCCCTCTCTTTTTGCCGTGACCCAAGGCTCCACTCGGGTTTATTACCGCATCTCGCATATGGGTTGCTCACGTCGCCCAAGAGTGCGTGAACGAGGACGAAAGAGTCGTCATACTCAGAACCACGACTATACTCCATTGCACTCCACTGAGTTGCAGTACGCACATTAAAAATGCTCTTTTTTCGATGAATTATAACGATTAAATCATACATATGTATGTATGTATATTTGTGTAAACTCGTACAAAGCATAAGAAAATACGCGAGCAGAAAATTTTCTCAATTTAGCGCGAAGTGCATTTAAGCGGTAGCCTTATTAGTGAGCACTACGGTAATGGTGTTCAATTCTGAAGAATATGCCTTAATTAGGCGTCATATGTAGTGGTTAAATCAGAAACTAAAGACATTATTTTTAGCGCTCTTATTTATTATCTCCAATACAAGCCATAAAAGAAAAGCAAAACTTTATCATTCGCAAGTAAATAAATAACTAAGCCCTAATAAAATTCTGTGTTTGTACAACAGCAAAAGAAAAAGTTATCGCTTATAATTCTTGTATTGGCTTGATGCCTATGACGCCTAATCTACCAGGTCTGCTGTTAAGTAAATTGGATTTTTATTGACAAATATATAGGCGCAGTTCATACACATGTATGTATACAATATGTAAATATGTATGTTTGCTTATATGTATGCTTATAAATTCCTACGCAAATCTGGAGCAGATAAAGTGTCGCGTGATTTTTACGCTTCATAACGAAATGAGGAAGTCAGGTGTGGCATCTAAGTGCCAGAGGTTTTGCTGGCTTATATGTATATATTTGCTGAAGATTGTAGAATAATTAAAGACATGTTAGTATTCTTTGTTACTTAATGCAGTGAAATGTTAAAGATATCTAATAAACTGAAGGTCATGAATTGATCATTACTTTTAAATATCGATAGACTGATTAGGATGCATTTCGCATTGGAAATATTTCAATCCAAAGTTAAAAGTTGTATTACATCCTAGCTTTTTTCGCGATGTAATGTAGGCTCATAACTATGTATATACATTAAGGTGTATATACATTAAGGTGGTCCAAAATAAGAAAGTCGGAATTTTATTGTTCTATATCGAAAAAATTTACCCCAAATCAAAAAGATTTAGGGGTCGCTCAAAGTGCTCAAAGATTTCCATGTATTTTATATGGGGAAAAGGAACTTTTCGTAGAAATGGTATAGAAATCTTAAAAATCAATATTTTTCGATCGGAAAACTCTGGTGCTCTTCAGGAGACATCCTATAGCAATACCCAATTGTTTATTTAACCATTTTTAGTACTAAAGATTTTTTTATTTATCCCCCATTGCATTTTCAGGCATTTTCTGAGGGTTTTGGCGGACCTATAAAATATAGTTACTATGAAAAACTGTTTAAATAAATAATTGGATATTATTATTGGGAATCTCCTGAAGAGAATCACAGTTTTCCGATCGAAAAATATTGATTTTCAAGAATTCTATACCATTTTTACAAAAAGTATTTTTTCTCCATATAAAATACATGGAAAACTTTGAGCGCCCCTGCAAAAATGGCGACTACTCCATGCATGCATGTAAGGAGTACTCGCGAAGGACCAAGGAGTACTCCAAAATTAACCACAATTCATATAAAAAATATGGTCCAATTAACATTGCGATGTCCTAGGGCAGGACCATATACTCCATCGCTGCATTACATCAGAGTAGCACAAAACTACTCCCAACATACTCCAATGACATTGTCGTTATATTTTTTCGTTTGTACGCGCTTTTGTTCTTCACTTCGCATATGCTTTTTTTTTGAAATTAATAAAAACCAAAGACAAAAATTAAAAATTAAATGTTGCCTCTGACGACATTCGAACCCGAACATGCTGGGAGCTAAGAACTAGCAGCTAGCATCTCTACACGTTCAGCTACAGCCAGACATGCAAATGTACTTTCAAATGCTTAACTTCAATCACATTTCGTTAAAACACGAGCAGTGATCGGGTAACAAACAATAAGCTGGCGCAGAGACACGAGTTGGTCCGCTAAAGCATGACAGAGGAGCACTTTTGTAAGTACTCCAATATACCACAAATAGACTACATGGTCCAACGATTTTTGCAGGGGCTTTGAGCGACCTCTAAATATTTTTTTTGATTTCGAAATAAAAAGCAGGGGTATATTTTTTGTATATATAGAAAACTCCTTGGGGCTGAGAGCATAAAAATTCTGTCTTTACTTTTCCCCACATGCATTTTTCTTTGAACCACCCTAATGTACATACATGTGAATTAATTTTTTTTTCAAGCCATAATTGCTTTGACATTCTTATCTATTGCTTAATACTGTTGTCGGATGCCACGAGGCGTCAAAGTGCTAATTAGAACTCAATGAGAACAAATGCGATTCACAGTCACTTACTAATTTATCCGTAGTTAAGCAAGTTCAAAGCGTGAAGTGCGGCATTTTGAGACAAGTTTTTTCGTCAATCGAGCTGCGCATGTTTAGACATATATTTAAGTATTTATTACATTAGGGTGGTCCGAAAATACATGCGGGG
>NW_016161917.1:9785-20967 GCF_001687245.7 Rhagoletis zephyria | reverse complement strand
GGGGGCAGGCGGTGGTGACCAAGCTCAAAATTTTAAGCTCTCACCCATAGGAATTTTCTAAATGGGGAAAAGTACCCATAAAAAATCGTTGGTATTGAAATCTGGCAATATAAAAATTGGGTAGATATTACTATTGCAAGTCTCGTAAAGAGAAATAGAGTTTCCGATCGAAAATATCGATTTTCAAGAATTCTTTACCATTTCTACGAAAAAATATTTTTCCACATATAAAGTACACGGAAACTTTGTGGGCTTTAAGGCAGTTTTAAATACCTTCGTTTTTTAACTAAAAAGTACGGAATTTTGTATTCCATATAGAAAAATCGTAGGGGATGAGTCCACATCCATCAGCATACATACATATGTCCTATACATACATACATATGTACGTAGATATATTCCGTTTTAAAATGCAGTGTATTCAAAGAAACCACTAAACCACATTCCATTTTGCTTTATCGTACTAAAAGTTACAAAAATTGCTTCTTTATAGCCCCAAATGACAAAAATTGTGGCGAAAGAGGAAAACGGCATCGCAGTGTAAAATAAAATTTCTGACTAAGAAACCGATAAAGTACTTTACGAACAGCTCGCATGCTTCTGTAGACTATAAATAAGAGATTGACTTAACAAGCCGTCAACCGGAAACTGCTGGGGGTGGTTATATGGCTGATATAGTGAAACAATAGGTTCCAAAAAAAATTTAATGGGAGTATCATATGAATAAACCAATCCAAAGATCTTTTTCCAAAATTGTAAATTCACAAGGAGTCAAAAAAATTCATAAAATTTTCAAACTTTTTCATTATTGACAATTTTCTAGTATGCAGGTTTGTAGTTTCAAGTCGCTAAAAATTACTGTTGATTTTTAATAATTTGCGCATTTTCTTCCATATAAAACTAGGTGTTGATTATTCGTTGTATGGAAGAAAATGCGCAGCGCCCGCCACAAAAAAAATCTAAAAAATCAACGGAAGCGACTTGAAACTTATACTTTCTTGTAGCAAAATTTAATGGGCTAAAAAACTGCATGCTCGAAAATTTTCTAAAAATTCTGAATATAAAGCTTGAAATGTTGATGAGATTTTCTTGAATATTATATAAAGGGTGAAACTTTGATTTACATGATTTATGTTATAGAATGAACTACATTTATTTTCAGAAAAAATTAACTCAAAAATTGTCCATGAAGATAATTGGAAATATTATATTAGAACAAGGTGTATATTAACTTTTAACTCTGACTAAATAAATAAACTTTTTAAAGTTTCATAAATTGCATTTTATTTACATAAAATTTACAAAGAACTCAGACATTTTCAACCGGCTTCAAAAAAGGGCAGGTTATCAATTCTTCGGAGTATTTTTACTTCTTTTATTTATTCCACCGCATAACTTTGCACCGCGTGAACCGATTCCAATAATTATTTTTTTTACCGGAAAGATGGTACCTTAAGGGTCGTCTCGTAATTTGGTTTAGATCCGATCATTAAATCATGAAAAAATTAACGGTTAAAGATGCACTCAACTTTCAAAAGTAATACAAAATTTTACAAAAGAATTTTAATATAAATAAATTAAATAATTTCACGAAATTTTTACACTTTTTTATTAATTTTCGTCGATTTCTGGTTTCTCATTTTTTAATAATTCGAATAACGAAAATTTAACTGAACTTGTATTTTTATCATGTAGCTCATTTTGGTGGAACGAATTCGAAGTTAGCAAATTAAATCTTCGAATGCTTATTAAGTACATATTAGTGGTAAACTTTTATAGGCTGTAAAGTGTAAAAAGCAACAGTAAGTGAGTATGCATTGCATATTTTTAGGACAATGTTTTCATTCGCAGTTAAACTTTAAAGAGCTCTCAAGAAAAAATGAAAAATTCTTACAAAATGACGCACAAGAAATGGAAAAGAAAATTTTTTCTTTCAAAATTTCTTATATCATAATAAATTTAGCCCCAAAACCCACCCCTTGTGTGCGCTACGTGACAAATTTGATATGTAAAAGTAAACAGACAAAGTTTAATTTTGTACACACTAGGAGAGGAAACTGGTTACCTCTCTTTATATGCGTAAATTTAAACGAACATTTTTTAGAGGAAATTTTAAACATTTTATGTGTAAACTGTGAAAATGTGAACAATAAATGTTTAAAACTCAAAAAACAAATTTGAAATTTGTTCTACGCCACACATATGATGAGTAAAAGTAAGCAAGCAGTGTTTAAATTTGCATTCATTAAGAGAGGAAACTGGTTACCTATCTTAATATGCGTAAATTTAAACAAAAATTGTTTAGAGTGTAGCTTACTTGATGCTGTTATTAAGTATTTAAGTATTATTCTGCTTCAATTTTAACAAAAAACTGATAATTTTTATTTAACAGGGGCTAATAGAAATCAAAGCACGTTCTCATGGCCTATTTAATAAAATTTGCATATGTACATACATATATGTATATATATACATATGTATGAATGTGAGCTCAGAAAGATTTTTAGAAAATTGGCGTCATATAGTTTTTAATGGTTATTGAATAATTTAGTGATCAATTGATGTCATACATATAAATATGTATCTATACCCCCCATGTTATATGTACTTATATTTCGCATGCGTAAATACTATATATGTACATACATATGTACTATGTATTGCATATTGAAATTTAATGATTTTCATGACTTTTAATGGCTTGTCAGTATGATCGATTACTCAATAAATAACTAAATTGGTCTGGATTTTGTGTGCTCAATGGCACGAGTCATCAACATTTAATTAATTCCTTTTATTTTGGGAGGTTTGGTGATCATTAAAAAAAAGAAAAAAAAATTTGTAAATTTAAATATTTCAAATCAGTATCAGTAGCTAAAAATTAAATAATAAACATAGAAAATATACATGTCCCACTCTAGTAAGGCAAAAAAAGACACATTCCCTGCCCTTAAAAGAATTTAATTAATAATTCCAATTAATCGTAAGAAATTAACCAATTAATCGGTAGTTTCGATTAAAATCGAAAATTAATGAAAAACATTTCTAAGTTATAAAACTGACTTATATCCTGTGCAAAAATTATAGCACATCACGAGATTTTTTTTGTTATTTAATTTTAGTTATTTTTTTTAAATACAGCTTATTCTTCAGCAAAAAAAAATGTATAAATATAAATGTATAAAACTTTGTGCAATATTAAAAAAATAAATCAATAGAAAATTCGATTTTTTCAATTAGATTTATTAGAAAGATTTTTAGTATGCAGTTTTGTACCCCATTAAATTTTTGTATAAAAAATTGCAAGTATCTGGCACTTACCGTTGATTATAATCTTTTTTTGGTAACGGTGTTGCTTATTTTCTTCCATATAAAAGCGAAGAAAATTCGTAACACTGAATTTGGAAAATATAATGAAAATATGTGCATACCTGCGTTGTGTTTTTTTAGTTTAGCTACTTAGGTTAAACTTGTGTTGCGGTTTTTTGCAAAAAATATCGTTTACAAAATTTGCAGAATACGAGTATGTAAAAGACCTCCCAAATAGTAACATATGCATGTATTGAGTGGAGTGACACTTTTATTGTTGCTAATATTATTGAGTGATAACAGTTCCAATTTTTGTTACGTAATTTTTACTCATACATTATTGTATGATGTAGTCAATTTTCGATAGTTTTGCTTTTGGATTATTTTGAAAATTAATCGGTTAATCGCTTGATTAATCGAATGGAAAGTTTCGAAAGAATTAAATCGTTAACCGAATGAAAATAACCGAATATAATCGGTTATTCGATTAATCGTGCCATCACTATGCACGGCATACATAATTAGAGTTTGAGATTGATTTGCCGAATGACCACAGGTTTTACTAGATGTCATTCATTCATCTCAATTATTCTCATTATTTTGGCTGTTTGTCGAATTTGGAGAACCTGTAACGTCATCAGTATTTTTCGTTATGGTTTTTGTAATTAATTTTAAATCCTTTTTTCTGTGACTGGTTTGAAAAATTTGTGCTCACAGCGAGCGTCTAAATAGGTGGGTAAGGCCAATGAATTGTTTCTTTCAGGGATGAAAATTTCGAACAAAATTCGGTTATCATAAGAATTTGAATTATTGGATTCGCGGATATGACAGTCTTAGAGCTGCAATTGTAATTGTGCTTGCCAGATATAAAAACGCATTGATTATTGCGAATAAGAATGCCAATGTTGAAATTAATGCGGAAGCTCCGAATGCGAATATTCGCAACAACCCTGATATGTACATATTTGCGCTTGCTCAGCTTATCCCATCATTGGCTTTATTGTTCGCTTAATTGAGCTAGTAAGTTTCGCTTCAAGTAGCAAATATTTATTTATAAACTTTTTGTTATACATATACATATATGTACGTAAAAACTCTATAATGCCTGCCTCACTTTGAAATCGATCAGCTGACAATTTATTTGAAATGAGTGATAGCTTGTCAATGAGCCAAAGTCTCAAAGCGCGCCACAGCTGTCAACTGGAAGCGCATCACTTACTTTTGTTTATTAATTAAGTACCTATTACATATTTCTAAGATGCTTTTACTTTTACATAAAAGTTTTACCGAAGAAGGCATGCATTCTTCTGGCTTTTATGAGTATGTATTACAGCTAGAACGATCGTTTTGCAAACATACTATGTATCATATATCACATGCATAAATAAATAAATGATAATATGTATATCAAGTAAGCATTGACATTGATTAACAAATTCAATTGTGGATCGGAGCAAAAAATGGTGCAGTTATCTGAAACGAGTCTGAAGTTACATTTAGTGTACATTCAAGTTCACAAAGGCATATATGTATGTATGTACATAAGTATGTATGTATATTCTTATATTCATATGCATAAGTTTTTTTGTTTGTGTTTAACAATCAGCTCTTGTGAGCGCATTATTTTTTTGCATTTTGTTTTTATATCGCGAAAATTCATTAGCAACTTTACTCGTGCGCTGCAATCGCGTGTTTAAATTTTTTTAACAAATTGGTTGCGCTTTTTAATACATATTTTTGTTTACATTCGGTAATTTTTAATTTGACTTGGGAGTTGTATGAACATTTTGAAAAGTCGTTGCGCTTGGACGTGCATTCGAAACGCAAAATGAGTAAAAAGCACAAGTTATGCATATATGCATTTACATACATATGTACATACATACATAAATGTATAAGTATACGTTTCGATGGGCAATGATCTACATGCATACAAATTACTGTAGTCACAGTCTTAATTTCCATGAGATCAGTAGTAAGTATAATGAGTGCAGGTGAATGCGAAAATGATTGCTCGAAATAAGTGTTAAAAATTTTATTGAGAAGGAAATAGTCGTATTTAAATATACCAACATACATGCATGCAGGCGTACACCTGGTAATTAATGAATGTTTTCAAGGTCATGGCTTGAAAATTAATGATATAAATAGCTTGCATACAATAGATATGATAACTAATTAAAAGTTTTCGAAAAAGTTCCGTTTAAGGCAGTAATAAATTCCAAAAAATCTTTATTACCCAAAAACTTACGAACAACGCTACTCGTTGCATAGTGGTGTAAACAGAGACCAACTTTCTGGTTTGGTTGGTATTCGGAACCTCAAGAAAATATGCGTGAGTAATTGTTTTGCTATCGAAAAATGTGATTAGCATTGTCTTGATTTTTGAAGGAATTTTTCGCGTTTTCTGCGCTTATGGTTAGGTTTTCGTCTTCGATTCTGTACTTTGACGCTTGGTTTCAGGTTCTTATTGAAAGCACCAAGTTTCGAGGAAGTTTGGATAATTTCTTACGAACATGGCAGATTGAGTTAGGAACAGGGAATGAGATTAAACTTAATAGTATGATTAATATGAATAATAAGTTTCGGATTAAGAAAAAGGCAAAGATAAATATAAAGATTTATATTGGGTTTGATTTTAAGATAATTGTCTGTTATAGTGGATTTTTGTGGCTTAATCACGCCACGACTGTGTGGATTAGCATGGAATTTTGCACACAAAGAGTAGCCGCCTTCTAAAAAAGTTGAATTAATTTAATTCAATACGTTCAATCAAATATTACAATACAGATATCAAACGAAGTAAGGTTTACTAGGGCTTAATTTCCTCACAGCACTAGCTTAGATTTTAATTATTTTATAAATAACTCGCTTAGTTTAAAAGTTATTTTACTAAAATTTTACACATAAATATGATGATTTTCAGAATTAGTTAAGGAAATATTATAAATAGTAATGTGCAAGATTTTAATAAAATAACTTTTCAACTGAGGAAGTTATTTATGAAATACACTCTAAAAAATTTTTGTTTAAATTCGCACATATTGAGATAGGTAACCAGTTTCTTCTCTTAATGAATGCAAATTTACACACTGTGTTAATTAAATTAAACACTGCTTGTTTACTTTTACTTATCATATGTGTGGCGTAGAACAAACTTTAAATTTGTTTTTTGAGTTCTAAACATTTATTGTTCACAATTGAATTTAAAATTTACGCATATAAAGGGAGGAACCAGTTTCCTCTCCTAATGTGTGCAAAATTAAACACTGTCTGCTAACTTTTAAATACTAAATTTGTCACGTAGAGAAAAATTACACACAAAGTGTTTAAAATTGAGTAAAATGAGCACTTACGATTAATTATTTGTGCAAAATACTTCCGATTTATTAAAATATTAGGAATAAAATCATGTAGGTGATATAGGTATGCTCACAAATTAAAAAATTAAAATTTTTTTAAGTGTAGGTACCTTTTTTTAATTTAGACAGATAGCTTTTAGCCTAGATTGACATAAAATATAGTTTTTTTACCAGTAGGTGGACCAGGGACCGGTTTTGCTTTTCAAAGGTTTTTTTTTGCAATGGCCAACCCAAAATTTCTTAACAGAGCAAACGACATTTGCCAATACATAAATCAATAAACTTATTTTATTAAATTTAAATTATTTATTTAAATTATATTACTATTATGATTATATTTTATATGTTTTATTTAATTTTCATTTTTTTTTTAATTTCTGCCAGCCAGTTGCCTTTAAAGTTAATTTCCATATGTCTGCCAATTAAATAATCTAAAATTAACGCAACATTGACTTACTGTAATGTTTCATGAACTTCACGCTGCTAATGGATTCGCTTTTAGCACTTTAGGTCAGAATGGCAAATTTCTTGTGTTGTTGTAAAAATTCCGCTTTATTTAATAAGCCTTTTCTCAATTATTACAATTAGCATAGTAAGACATTACTACATTCATTCCGTAAAATGTATGTATGTATCAGGTAAATACTAAATGTGTGTAAGTATGCACGTCCAATTCGATTCATTCATTCATACAAAGTAAAAAATGTATTATAGCATCCGTTGGAGTTAATTAATCACGAGTCGTAATTATAATCATTGCAACAATTATTAAGCGCACATTGACAGCATTTCTGAATGAAATAGTAAAACAATGCAAATTTGATCTGACAAATTCATGCACTTGCCGATTTAGATTTTTCTTATTAAATTACCTGGGCTACCATTTGTTTACATAAACACATACTCACTACATATTTGTGTACATATATATTTACAAAGAGATGGCATTTCCATTTTATTTAATAGCCTTTTCAACTGTGTGAAATTGTTATTTAATTGGAAGTAATCTAGTAATGGATATGAATCATGTAATAATGCGAGTAAAAGGATGTTGCATGTCATTCAAAATTGTTAAGTATTTGACTGTGTTTATTGAGTGGGAAAATTTGCTCTGACTAATGCATTCCGCACATGTAATCATATGTAGGCGTGTATGTATGCATACATACGGTTATATGTACCTACTAATTAATTTTGAAAACTGAAAGTCATCAATTCGGATGCAGATTTCAACCACACTTCGCTTCTTTTACGAAATTTCGGAAGAAAATCGGTAAAGCAATGAAAATAATGCTGCTATGTGAAGAATTGCTTGCAGAATTTTTTTCAAAATTTTCTTTTTTTTCGTACAGACATTTTTTTTTACTAGTTCGTGTCAACCACTTCATATAATTGTCTTGGGGCTGATGGGGATCGGCAAGCACACCGCACTGGTAAAATCTGAGACAATCTCCATAAAAGTTGGTTGACTCATTCTCTCTTATAAAAAGTGCTTTTCAGGCTATCGCGCCATAGGGAGAAATTTTGATGCTGACAAACTGGTACGAGTTGTCACAAAGTGTCAGAAAAGGGACATAAGGGATTTAATAGATACTATTCCCTGACAATCCCGCAAACTCTTGATTTCTGAAAAAATATTATGAAACTAGCGACTAGTTGACGACATAACCGAGCTTAGCTTTAAAACAAGAAGCCAAGTGGTGCCAACTTTCAGATGCTAGCGTGCGAGTGAACTACTAAGCCTAAAACTATGTTCACATATCAATATTATCTCGATCAAAGCTCGTTTTTTAATCGCCCCGTTTACACAGGCAAATCTCAGATTATTAGCCGTCAAATTTGTTGTGCTTGTTATTCTCACATTTCAAGGAAAAGTTATGTTTCTTCTCTGTGCCACCGTGATCACGTTTTTCTGCTATAATAAGCAATATAAATATATTTTAACTTAACATTTTATTAAAAATACCTTTACAAACCTCTTTTACTTGCTAGCGTACATTTTTGTTTACTTTTACATTTGGCATTTCTTCTCTCTTTCGCAAAAACAGTCGATAAAACTAGGATGGACACCGAAAAGTTATCGGTTAAATCTGAGATTATTTTATAATTACAGATTACCAAGGGACGAATTTTATATGGCTAATCTCTTGTTATAATTACAGATTTTGGTGTTAAGCTCGAAAATGAGGATAATCTACTTATATGTGAACCTAGTATAAGCAAGCTCAAAATTATCTTTGTTACCTCTGCGGTTATTGCGCTTGTCCCCTTTCAGACACGTCAAATCTTGAAAACAATTTTTATCGCATTCTCTTTTGTGTTTTCTCTTTGCTTCCACACGCATCAAGTTTTATTGAATTCAACTACTTGGTTCTTTAAACGGGAAGCAACGAAAAGATCAAAAGAGAACAAGAATACTTGAAACGAATTGACGGTACGGAGGTATCTGTACTCTTCCCCTCTCTTTCCACCTCCTTCACCAACGAACGAGCAGACTTGAAAGCAAGACTTGACGTGCCTGAAAGGGGACTTTCAAAACAATGAAGAGGCGGAGGCGATACTGCACATTCTGTGCCAATATTTTGCACGGTATAGTTGAGAATTTTTTTCTATGCAGGTAGTTCTTCGATTATTTAGAAGGTTCGTGGAAGTTAAGTCTCTTTTAGGATTTTTACAAAGGACAAACTGTTTATAGGAAAGCTGGTCCCCTTTCAGACACGTCAAGTCTTGCTTTCAAGTCTGCTCGTTCGTAGGCGAAGGAGGCGGGAAGAGAGGGGAAGAGTACAGATACCTCCGTACCGTCAATTCGTTTCAAGATTTCTTGTCTCTTTTGATCTTTTCCTTCCCATTTAAAGAACAAAGGACTTGAATTCAATTAAAGTTGACGCGTGTGGAAGCAAATAGAAAACACAAAAGAGAATGCGAAAAAATTGCTTTCAAGACTTGACGTGTCTGAAAGGGGACCTGGGAGATATATTATACACAAGCGGTATCACAGGGAACCATGAGTCTAATAGCGTTTTCTTTTCTCGAAAAAAGGCTGCACTTACTCTGCCTTGTGTTAGCGCTGTCACATTTTCATGTTCTTTTCTCAGCCCTTTCACAAGGCGTTGTGTTCTTTTCTCAGCAGGTTACGCTCTGATCCGGCGAAAGTGCTGCCTTTTCTGCCCTCAAATAAACGTGAGGGTGAGAGTTGCATGGTTGATTTTTAATTTAATCTTGTAAAAATGCAATTATTTTCCCTATCAGAAATAAGTGTTTTGCTTTAAAATTGTTAAAGACTTACAGACCAAGTGAATAATTCAGCTTTATTAAGTTCTATAAATAAATTGTGGTGGAGTAGTATATTTTCTGTTTCATTCTCATAAAAAGAACGCAACATTTTCTCAGGTTTCAGGGCAGAACTTTTTTTGAGAAAAGAAAACGCTATAAGTGTGACCAACTTTTACCTAATCGTTCTAGCAACAGTGAGCATAGTGATTAGGTATCCCAACTACTTAAACAATAAGGATAGAATAGGGTTAGTTTAGAGTGTGCAATTCACTCAGATCATTTCATAAAAAAAGTATAGGTGGCAGCCAAGCGCGTGTATAACCTTTTACCGGAAATTACAAAGAAACTTGAGGAGAGCAAATAACTTTCATATTATTGGATATAATTATCAATGCATCCGATTTTCTCAGTCAGTCATATGAATCATAGACCAACTTATTTTTATGATCATTATAATTTTATTGGGTGTTAACAAGTTTTGTTTGCTCGTTTTACTGTGGTTTCAGTGTAAACAATAACCGCTTTGGCGCATGCGTACGCACGTCGGCAACGAATATAAATAGTTACATATCTTAACAGTTGCCATTTCCATTTCGCATATAACTAAATTAGACATACGAATTTGAAAATAAATACTTTTATGGTATCTATATAGTTACATACGTTTTCATTTATATCATTGATGTATCAGCAAAAACAACGACCAGTGAACGAACGTAGAAGGTGAATACAAAACAAAAAAAAAACATTAGAATGGCAGATTGTTTTATTGAAATATTTAGCTTTTTAGAATGAGGTAAGCTCCAGTTCATGATGCAATCAAATTAATGTTTTTTTAATCTCATTTTATTGTATTGTTATTTTTGTATATTCTTGATGCTTAAATTGGGCTACGTACATACATATAAAGTGGTATAAACCAAACAAGTAACAAACACAGGCAGACAGATAAATATGAGAAAAAAATGAACAGTTTGCACCAACAAAATTTAGTCAATAAAAAAATTTAATTGAATATCACACAAAAGCGTAAAATTAAGACAACGATGAAAAGACATACTAGCACACTTATTTATGAATGTAAATATGTACATAAGTAACATGAAATAATCAAAAGTTGTGTATGAGTGGATATAAAAATAGCCAAACAGCTGAGCCGAGGAGAACTTGTTTACGTATTACACATTTTAGTTGGTGCGCTCATGAAGTGTTCTTGAGATGATTTCATTTTTTTTTTT